>NC_088249.1:25090000-25385000 GCF_036013445.1 Caloenas nicobarica
GACCAGGTAAACTTTTGTACTTCAAAACTTTATTACTACAATCCTGTTACTGAGATAGACAACCCTTTTGCAGTTAAACAAAGGATTAACCATACAAAGTTTACATTTGTGTATAACTTTGTGCCGATTTTGTTGCAAAAATTTATTTTTGAAGTATTAATGAGTGAAATCTGCAATGTTTACCCCACACACTGAATACATTTTTCAGAGCTTAACTCACCTATTAGAACAAGAGATCAAAATAAAACTTGATACTTAGCAACTACATTAATGTTTTCTCTACTCTCATATTCTGACAGTGGAATAGCACAGGCAGTTTGGATTTTAACTTTCAGCTAAAGAGAACCGAAAAAAGGAGATGACTTGAGTAAAGAGTAAATCACAAAACAGCTGAATTAGCCATGCCTCCTGCATCTGACCACTATAGCTGCAGAAGGTACCAAGACCAGAAACAGTGCCCTTACAACACCCTGAGTTTACTGCTACAGAGTCCTCATAACAACAGTATCCTGGACATGTTTTCTAGATTATGCACAACATAACCTCATCTGTTGAAAGGTCCCAAACCCGCATGTTAGCCTTAGATATCACTGCTGGAGAGGATGCCTATGCTGTCTCAATTCTACTGCGGTCTTGTTCAACAATACAAGCAGAACAACGATAAGTTTGCAAAGTAAACCCTTATTCTTGGCAAACCACTTATTGCTTAGGAGTTCTGCTCTTTTGCTCTTCTTTGCACTCCAGAACAGGATCTTGAACATTAAGATCCTAAATGGTAACTACATAGTTATCTCACACTATCACCAACGTGGATTAATCACTAAGGTCCCCTTATAAAAGTACCCGACACTCCACACGCTGAAACACGAAGGTTTCGGCAAAGCTCCCGGTATAGTTTTCCGTGGCACTGGTGAGACAGCGGGGCCAGCGGGACACAAAACCCGCCACTCGCTGAACTCACCAAACACGCTGCAGGAGGACCGAAGACCTCCGAACCCTCACAGCACCGCGGCACGGCAGGACGGCCAGTCCGCCGCCGGCTGGGCGGCCCTGAGCGCAGCCCCCGCGGGGACGGCGACGGGCCGGGCTGACGGCAGCCGGGACACGGGCCGCAGCGGGCGGGAAGGTCACAGCCTTACCCAGCACGGCGGCCATGGCGCTCCCGACCATCCCCCCGCCAGACACCACCACATCGTAGAGCGGCGCGGCGGCGGCAGCGACAGAGCGGAGCGGAGGCCGCGGGCCGGGCCGCAACCGCCCAGCCAGCGGAGCCAGCAACCCCCTGCCAAACACTACCGCCATTGCCGCGGAAGTGACGACACGCCAACCGCCTCCCAGCGGAAGTCGCTCCGAGAAACCATGACAACGCAGCCTGCCTGGGCGGCGGGCGCTGCACCAAAACACTTCTTCCCCAGCGGCGGGTGCTGTCCGTCTTCGAGTCTGATTGGCTACTTGAGGTCGAGAAGGCGGGCATAAAGCGCTGCCGGCTTCGCTGATTGGCTGGAGCGGGCATTGGTGCCTTCGGAGGGCTGAAGCGGCGGCCTGCAGGTGAGGGCAGCGGCGCAGCCTGCGGCGCTCCCGGCTCTACCTCAGCCCCGGCGGCGGCCGCCGCCGCCGGGGCTGAGGTAGAGCCGGGAGCGCCGAGGCCGCGCATGGAGATTGGGCTCTTCTCCCCGAAACGAGCGCTTACCGCTTCTATTTTTTTTTTAATTTTTTCTTTCTTCCAGGTGACACAGCACCACCTCAGGCTGTAACCGCCCGGCTCCCGCGTCTCCCGCCACCGGGAGAGGCCTCTCGGGATGGGAGGCCGGTGCTCTCCGTCAGAACCGGGCTTGCCGTACCAGGAAAAGCTAAAGGGTGACCTGGGGGTACCCGAAGAGGATGAGGAGCTCGAGGGTTTCAGGCGGGAGGCCGCAGTCCTGCGTGACAAGCTGTGGGAGGCTCTCAGGTAGGACGGTGCCTGGCAAGGGTGCGGGATTCCTGCTGCCGACGACCAGCGACAAGGGGGAGCGTGAACTCCCCGTGTATATAGCACCAAAATGCTGGCCGCAAATTTAATTCACAGGTGGGAGGGTGGGGCCGAGAGGTGCCCACATAAGCAGAGTTCACATAAAACACGAACAGCGGTTGTCCTATTCCTGCTAATCACGCCTAAAATTTGCTGGCAGGTCACACACATTTCTATCCAGCATCCAGTCTTCGGTGCTGCAGTCTCCGACCTCTAGCTCTCAGACCTTTTGTCTGTCTTTGTGGTTAGTCCAGCTTGAAGTTCACTAGCAGATCACACACACGCTCTTATACAAAATAAATAGTTTATAAAGAACAGACTTCAGCAATCACCAGCCAAGGGTATTGACCAGGTTCACACACGATTGGCATTTCCCCCTTTTCCCATTTTCCTGTTCTCAGTCCGCACTGATCCTTCCTTTTTCCTGTGTTTATTCCATCCCTAAATATTTATTCAGTTTCACAATCACCCTCAAGCATCCTATGAGATGTTTGCTATTTCAATGAGACCGATGGTTTTTTTGTTTCTTTTCTTATTGTCAGTTATATGGTCTTATCAGCTACAAAGTTTCCAGCTGAACCTCTTAAGACTTGCACTAAAGCAGTTCCTTGCAATAGCCCTTCCATCAGTGTCTAGGAATTCTGCTGTTTAGTACTGTTCATTAGGATTTGTGCATCTGTGTGCACAATTTATAGCTACTCAACATAAAGGACAAGCTCAAGAGAAGCAATCAGCCACATATCCCGAAACTTGGAACTTTTTGGTTTACTTGTGGCCTTCCTGGCAATAGAGTGCTAGCAGCATAATATATTGCATTACAAAGCTAAGTAGGCGTAACTGCCATTTTATACATGGAAATGCCTATGGAAAATGGAAAGCAAAGCTCTGCTCATGAACTTTGGTAACAAAGCCAGATATAGAGCCCAAGAACAATAAGCCCTGGGCCTGTCTTTTAATGACCAGCTTGGCCTATGGTGTCTTTTAATCAACAGCCTCTCCCTTCTTTTAATTCTATTTTTTAATAATTTCTTGTATTTTCCCTTCATACTGTCTTTGTCTTAGTCATACATCTGGCAACAAAAGGCAGTCCAGTTCTTTGATTGACCTCACCTCGGACAGTACATGGGATCAGCAAAAGCCTCACTTGTTTCCTAAATCCCGCTTGAGGCCAAAAAGTGCTTCATCTCCCTGGATTCCTTCCATCACCATCCCTCAGCCCTTCAAAATGACACTGCGGGAAGCTCACCAGAAGTCCCAGTTGATGAAGTCATACATGTTTCTTGAACTAGACAAACAGAGAGACAAAAGGCAAAGCCAGGACGAAGCTGAATGTCAGAAACAATTTCGGGCACAGCCTGTACCTGCTCATGTGTTTCTGCCCCTTTATCAGGAAATAATGGAGCAGAATGAGATTCGCAGGCAAATAGCAACACAGAAAAGAAAGGAGCTGCTGCTTGCAACCCAGCGGCCGTTCAGTTTCCTGGAGAAGGAGGAGAAAAAGAAAGAAGCTATCAGACAAAAGTTCCTGGCAGCAGCAACCACAAATGAGAGCTCCAAACAGAAGCAAGTCAGTAAAAAAGTGCCTAAATCTACTTACGACGCACTGCTTGGAGATAAACTCAAAGGTAAAACGCCAGGGCTCTTCCTGTAAAGACAACTCCCTGCCTGTCCATCACTGTCTCCATGCTGGGAAGTAGGATCGTGGTCCATAGGGCGTTACTTGGAGTATAAAGCCAATATCGTTATGTCCCCTGGTGTTGTCCCCTCTCCTGTGAATCACTGGTCATTCCATCTCATCTAGATACCATTCAACAGTGTCCTAAATGTAGCAGTCTTGTATCAGCATCAGCAGCAGGAGTTCTGTACCACTTCCCAGCACACATGAGTACGTTGTACTCTTCAGACAGATTTCCATGCCCCTTTTGCTGCAAATCATGACAGTTTGCAAATCTTTCCCTGCACTGGATTTTACACTTAAGGGACTCAGGTGATTTGCGGCACAAATGTGAAGATGGATATAGTGCCAGAAGCATCCCAGATCTGTGCAGTCTCTTGGAACTGGCAATTTTACTCCCACCCGAGTGATCTGTGGTGCACAGGACTCCTAGGAAAAAATTATTTCATGAGGCCAAAACAGGAAACTAGGTCAGTTCTAAGGGCTAGTGCAGTAGTCCAGTCCCTCCTGCCATTCTCTGAGGCTTTCGGTTACCTTCCCACTCACTTTCCACCTTCTTATTAAGTGCGTAAAACAGGGGAGGTAGGTGCCAGGACCATTCCAGTCAGAGGGACAGTCAAGGAAATTTTCTTGATGCTCACTTCCTTTCAGATGGTAAGCTGTACAGACTTCCATGTTTGAATGTAGGAACTAAACCAGTCCTTGATAATCCTCATTGCTTTTCCCACTTTTTTTTTTTTTTATTTTACTAGAGAGCAAAGGACAAGCCACTCTTCTATCTGGTATATCAGAAGGGAGGACGAATTAACATTTCATACCTCAGTCAATGCAAACTTCTAAATAGACTCAAAAAAAGTCTTATTTTGCTAACAGCAGTATTGATTTTTTTCTAAAAGAAAAAAAAACCCACAAACACAACCAATAGCCAACTGTTTGTTTTCACAAAAATTTAGTGCTGCACTGGAAAGGACTCTGTTTGACACTGTACCCTGAAACATTTTTTTCTATGGAAGGTTTGTCACAGAAGTCACAAGACATGATCCATCCACCAAATGCTCCTTACTTAAAACCTTTTCCAATATAGGCAAACATTGCTGGATATTACATGGAAAAGCCATTATCCTTGACAAGTATATTTGAACAGCTTGTTTTAATCACATAGTCAACAGAATGACATGCAGTTCTGTATGAAAAGTAGAATCTCGGTTAACACAACACTTCTGCGAGACAAAGGGCACGAGTGATCTGGTGCTCCTATGAACAAGAACAGGAGGAGAATGCCTCTTCAGTAACTTGCTCTGATAAGTGAAAGAGATATCTAGAGGTTAATGACTAAGAAAGAGACTCTCCCTTGTTTTTTCTGGTATCTTTGATTTTTTTTTTCATGGGAGGCAGAGGAGAGAGAGGCTGGAGGGTGGGGAAAGAGAACACAGGATGTCTGGTCTCTCCTATACGTGTAGCTGCCATCATAAAGAAAAGGTTAGAGTTGTGCAGTGGCAATTTTACAGGCTTTTATGTCACTCATATTCTTCTCATTGCTTTGCTTTTGATTCATTAGAAGCTGAACTCTGCAGAGAAATCCGCATTCAAATGAGAGCCAAGGATTTGCTTGAGAGCTCCGTAGCCCTTATAGATACTAACAACTGTCGGAGGGAGCCTCAGTGCCGAACTGCCACTAAAACTAAGCAGGAAAGACTTGGCTTCTTGCAGGACAAAAGTTTCAGCTTCAAGCCAAGGATTAATCCAACAATACCGGATTTTGAAGGACTTTACTGGGCATTTCAGAGGGAAGCAGTAAGGAGACAAGAAATCAAAGAGGCAACTCGTAATAAGCCATTCAAGCTAAGAACCTCCAATCTCCATGGCAGGCAGAGGCAGGCTAATGAAAAGATAAAGGTGAGATGACTGGATATTTCTCTGCTACTGCTTTCTCTGATCAAGATAGCAACTTCTTAAATTTATAGCATTTATTTATGGATGGTTAATGTCCTGTGACTTCTGCCCTTGTCTTGGGAGTACTGCAGAATTCTAGGACAAACCAGAGAGAACAAAATTCTACACAAAGAGATGAGCTATGACAGCTAAGGCTCAGCCACCTTTCCATACTCCTAATCACACTCCCCCCGCCTCATCCCCCTCCCCACATAAACCCCTGCTGATGGAAGAGAGAAGAACAAGTGCATTCCTCACATACCCCAACTGTTCTCTTTGGTAAACAAAGAGGAGATCCTATACTGCAAACAAATACACTGAATGAAGTTCCATTTTTTTCAGGATTCTCAGCAGCTTTCCAAGGTTTCAGTGCAAAAAGGTCATTCTCTGACTGGACTTTCCTCTCTCTCTTCCAACACCCTTCCAGTGCATATTACAGATGCCACTAGAAAAAGGGAATCTGCTCTTAGGTAAGTAGAAAAGTTTGCCTACAAGACTATACACCAACTAAATGACCAAAATAGAGGTGGGGCGGGGGGGGGGGCGGGGAAATCAATGTTTTCCCTCATCACATCAACTATCCTAAATGTTTCTCTGCTAATTCTTGCCCTGCCTCCTAGTTGATTGGGAGCTGCACACTCACATGTGTGAAGTTTTGCTTTTCTCCTTAGAGGACCACAAAAGTTAAATACCCAATACCACGTAACCTGGCAGTCTTAATTGAGCTCATTAATAATTTTTTCTATATAGATACTCCCAAGATAGCAAAAAGGAAGGGAACAAAGAAGGAATGTATTGGCTGGAGAAACAGAAAAAGAAATGCCAAGCTATCCAAAAGTCAGTGAACAGCCGAGCAAAAGCCCTTGATCCACATAGAAGTCTGGAGGAAACACACAAGGAGAAGTCAAAACAGAACTGGTCAGTATCTTATTCTGCACAGAAATAACTATTTGCTCTACTAACTGAGGATCATCAGGTAATTCTTCAGGATGAATTGGGTCTAAGAACATTCCTAGCCTAACTTTTTTGGCTCTTATACCCATTCCACATTCGTTTGCATTTCTTGACAATTCCACACGACTCTTTCCATACAGCACGGTTTCCTTTAGATTTACATTTGTAGAGACTAATTTGTACAAACAAACCAACTGAAATGTGTAAGTTGGCAAAGCACACGTAAGACAAGGTTTTCTAAAAATGCGAACGCTGGTTCTCTGCTTACACTCTAGTAGTAAAGCTTTGCTAATGGGTCCGTAACTTGCCAGCAATAGCAGCATTTTGCCCAGCATTCAGAATCAAGACAATTACCAGGGCTATTTAAAGGACAGAACAGTTACTGAGAATTCCTCATTCCTGATCAGCTACAGTCAGAAGGAACCTGTATTGACAGGGAACTTTTCTATTTCAGGCAAAATATGAGAGCGAGAACAAAGGAATACAGCAAGGAGCTGGAAGAAATGCAGCTGCGAGTCAAGAACAGACCATACCTCTTTGAACAGGTCACCAAGGTAACTGGTCAAAGTTCTGCAGTGTTTCTGGCTGACAGGATACTTCAGTTTTCATTTAAAACAGGCATTAAGAAGCCTAGTCCACAATTAATTAACGGGTAACAAGGTGAAAATGGTTGCATAGTGTCTTGACTATACTTAAAATAATACCTATAAGGCGACTCAAGTATAATTTAATAATATATTTATAATTTATATTTTTCTTTATTTATAATTTAATTATATAAAAATAATCCTTCTGACCACTTGAAAAAACACTCAGACTTATTTCTTGGTTGCAGAGCTTTCCAGTCCCTAGTATATATTGCAATCAAAATATATGGTCTGATGAAAATTAAGGCTAGAATCACACTAGAAATTATATGAATACCTATTGTGCACCTAAATACCACAGCCTAGAAATACTTTTTTTTTTTTGCCTCTCCAGTTGAGCACTTTTTCTTTGTACCGCAAGCACTACTAGAGAAACATTAATGACAGTTATGTCGCTTACATCACCTGTCAGCTCTGCTGTCTGGGGTTGTGTTCAGCATGTCTCATCCATCACACAATATGATCTGCAAATCTATATTGTACTTGAGGTGCAACACAATCTTTACTCACTACAAAGTACCTTTTCCCCTGGGTTTTCTCTTTCGGTTCTGTCTCCTTGCAAGGAGAATACCTGGTTAGAGACATAGTGACGATACATTGATAATGTGCAGATTTAAGATTTCTCAATAGAAAGTACCCTTCTGGGTCAGACTTTCTGTTCAGATGCGTGGTTAATGGAGGCAGAGAACACCTTTGTATGATAAATATTGGTAACATTTCTGTTTGCCAGGTTGGTAAGAATTCAGCAGTATTGATAGCATTCACTCCTGATGAGACAGGATTTCTATCCTTCCACATAGAACACCTTAATCTAAGGAACTGGCCAGTCCCTCTGGAAACCCATAATCTCAGACTACATTAATTTGCAAGGTTTATTTGGAGGCAATGAGGATAAAAGATCCAGGATGCCTGTTTTTCAGTTTCTTGAAGATGAACTGGTATGAAGCTGTTTCACAGGTGCTCTCCATTTATTGAACTCTGCTGTTGTTAGTGCTTACAAATTACAAGCAAATGTGTTTCCAGAATTTCTCACAACCCCTTTTTGCACATATTGTCAAATTGAGTGTCAGAGTCAGGACTGAGACACAAGTATTCTAGTTTGGTAAGACTGTAACACTGTAGAAGCAGAACAGAAAGAAGAAAAAGGACAGAAGCAGGAAAAGGTGAGCTCTGGCTTTGATACAGATGAGATATTCTCCTAGTATTTTTTCGTACTGTACTGTATGGATGACAAAAATTCTGGATGGGGGCTTTGCTGTTCTCATGTTCTTGTTAGGAGTGTCAGTCCTGAACTTTAAAACAATTTGCCCATTATGGGGAAGCTCCAGTTCTATGTGCTTACTGTTTACGTTTCAATTTCATAGCATGATGCTCGTCAAGGAGCAGAGCGTCGCTACAGACACACCCTCCAGCAGGTTGGGCTAAGCGAAGAATTTGTAAAGAAAAAAGGGAAAGATGCCACTGACTTGCTGGAAGAAGAATCTGACGTTCACAGGTAATAACAACAATGCAATACAGCGCTTTTGCCTTTGAGTAGAAATATTTTCCTCGTTCATGAAAGCATTCCAGTTTGTATCATCTAGTGCAGGCAAAATGAAATCAACTTCACTCCTCTTATTAAGCACCATGGCTTCTCTATCTTAACCACTGTGACTGCCCTCTATTCTAATGCATGGGGCAAAGCAGCAAGTAAGCACTGTGAACCATTTCCAGTATTATGCACTATCTGTTTCTGCAGAGCGCCCAAGCCTCAGGGTGAAAAGGACAACTGTACTGTACAGGAAGGAGAACCTCAAGAGGAACAGAGTGGAAAGCAAGTGGCAACATGAGATCTAGCAAAAGAATCCATCGATCATCTCTTGATTTTTTTAAAATTCAAGATTCTCCGGGTTAATCCTCAGAAACTTTCTGATTGAGACTGACACCTAAGAATTGCTCTGGAGGAAGCAAGATGTGAGAACTTAGTAAAGGAAAGGAAGAGCAACTGTTGTTTAGAGCATGTCTTGTCCAACCCGGCAAACCCTGCAGCCGTAGTCTTCACAAGTGCTCCCAGTGTGAGCCATTGATCTTTCTTTAACGGGAAACAAAAAAGATAAAAAGGTTGAAGCACAATCTTTGGATAAAAGTAAATACGAAAGACTGAAGCGGTGCATCCTCTAGTGTCAGCTCCTTGTGTTGACGCCACAGAAGCACACAGAAAGGGGAGAATGTCTTTCAGTGTGCTAAACCTTTGTTTACACATAGATGTGGTAGAATGCTTTTAAACAAGGTATTTCTAAGAAAAAAAAATTGCAGGAGTTGACCTACCTTGGCAGAAGACTCAGAGGGAAGTCCTCCTCTGGTGTTAACTCTTCAGTCACTTGTTACCGGCGCTGCTCCTTCCATTAGGAAAAAGCAATAGTCTTTCTATATTAAAATATCTCCTGTATTTCATTATTTGAAACTGTTTTAACATCCTACCAATTTAGGTCATTAATTTGGCCTGAAAAAACAACCAAAATTCTGAAGAAGGTTGTAATTAAACAATGCATCATATTGGATTGCTGGTGTCTTAATTCTACAATCACTGTGATATCAAAGATGGACTTTGGTGGAAGAAAGATCAGGCATTACCTGTCAAGCATATTGCACTCAAATCCCTGGGGCATCTTAAATGGTCTAGTTCACACCTTGGTGGTCTTTATCTGACAGTAGTTACAATCTCAAAAATAGAAACCCTTGCCACCTGGAATGTTTTTGGATAATTATATATCAAAGCACTTTGAGATTAAAAGATTTTTAAATGGCTATCAGTGTTTCTGCATTGTCCAATTTCTTTATCAATCATATTTTCCTCACTTTTTAAATGGAATCCATGTCTCTTTTCGTCTTCATTACCTCAATCAATTTCTCCTTTTCCGATAACCAAACTGCATCATCAAATCAGAAATATAGTATAATACCTGTAAGAGCTACCACATTAGATAAAGATATGAAACTGAGATCATGATATTTTGGCCATAACAAATTACTAGATCAAAAAAATTTTAATATGAACATTTTAAGGGATATTTACTAAAATTGTTTGCTACTTTCCATAATAATACTTGATGATGCTGGAAAAAAAATTCCAAGTATGTGAAGTGTAAAGAAAAAAAGAAAGGAGGAACAAAGGCTTGACTTTAAATTGATATTATGCCATATTCCTTTAACAAACACTAAGGTCACATGCATGGAATAACGGATAAATCCAAGTCTTAATATTGTTCCCTAAACAGAAATTGCTGAAATGGTGATGAAAGTAAAAGCATCAAACTAAGTAACTGAAACTTATTGGCATCTTTTTTGCTAAACAAAGTGCTGTTCTGAAAGTAGGATTACATTTCTGTAATCCTAACAGATTTGTAAGCTCTTAATGTATCTCGAAATGGCATGGCAATAAAGAGTTTCCACCTTTGCTCTGGATTTTTGCATTTTAGGAAAAAAAATTGCTTATTTTAGGTAGAAGAATTACAGGCTGTTCAGCTGACCTATAAAAATACTGTAGTAAAGAAAACATCTCACTAGGGCATCTCCCATCAATTTATGAGATGACAGCCAAACCACAGCAGATCCCGATTCACAGGTCCCTGGTGGAGCTTCTGCAAGAACTGCCAAATTACAATACCTTTAAAGACAGCAGCTCTACCTTTACATTCAGCTAGGGAGCATTCTCTTCGTGTAGGAGCTATTATAGGTGCACAGTATCTTAGCAAAACTCTGCATTCTTAATAATCCCAATTTTGAAGAAACTAACAAAAATTCAAAACATCTACGTATTCGACTCATTTAAAGAGCTTGATACACCAAACAAATTTTGGAGGAAAAAGTGACTGGGGAAAGCAGGAAAAGAACACAGCAAGTGTAATTAAATGATATCAAGTAGTACATTTATTTCAGATAGTAAGTCAGCTTCTGACAGTGAGATGTATTAGAATATAGTCTCTGAAGGTAAAGGATGGAAGGACGGCCTGTTGCTCAAGAGACCGAATGTCTGTACAGTGCTTGGCACAATGAGGTCCTAGCCCTTCACTGGGGCTCCTAAGTGCTCCAGCAATAGATGCGTTAGGCTTGAGGAGAATGGACTGCATAAACAGTTTGGAAATGGCGTTCCACGACATGGGCTAAATGACACCTAAGCAGCAGACTTAACCTTTTAAGCTCTGCAAGAGAGAAGCTTGGTCCAGTAGGTCTTCTCCAACTCCAGTTTTATGATTCATTCTCCATCTACCTACCCGCTCTGTGCACAGTTAAAGCAATGTCCACTCATCCTGCTGCAACATGGTGAGCCTCTAGGAGGGATGATCGATCCCACTTCAGTCACCACATATAAGAGGGCGGAAAAAAGAGCAGCTGGTCTCACCCTCCTCTACTCCAATAATAGACTCAGTGTCTGGCAGGTGCAGAGACTCGACACCAAGGCTGGGCTGAGAGTTCATGGAGATGAGATTCTTACTATGCACTGTAGATTCTTCCAGCAAACTGCTGCCCATCAGTGACTCTGTTGTGAAAAAAAAAACAAACAGTAAACCAAAATTCTCATGATGTAATGACACTACAACATACCACACAATCCATGCCCGCCTCCAAGTCACACAGACTTCTCCCTAGACACCTACTTTATCTTTTCCTATTCTTTGGGCATCCAACGCTCCAATGGATGGTAACTCCTGTATTTATTGTTTTGAGCCTCAGTATGGCAGGATCTCCTGCGGGCTTGGCTTTCTCTTTAAATAGTTCACATTGCAATTAAAAAAACCAGGCTTCTTACAACAAGAATACATAACGAAGGGCACAAATTCCATGTGAAAAAAAATACCAGATTCATGTTAATTTTGAAAACAATGAACCTATCTGCCCCTTGACCACAATACAGAAACACACCTTTGTCTTCTATCCTAGAAAAGGGCGGGGTGAGCAATCCATCCACATCTCCAAGAGGGATAGTCTTTTATTCCTTACTGGCTTGTGGTCTCATATTTTGAGGACAAACATCTTCCATTTCTCTTTGACCATCCACTAATTCTTCCCTGTACGTCTTCCCCACAGAGCGTGCCCTCCCTTCCTTACCTGGCTGTTCCTGCTCTCTGCTGCCATCTGTTCCAATTCGGGAGTGGTGTTTCCTCATATGCACATTTCTGCTACCACTCTGGGAGAAGGTCTTCCCACAAATTTGGCACTGATGGGGCTTCACTCCTTGGAGTAGAAGGGGGAAAAAATGTCCCAACAATTACCAAATTGGGAATAAAGATCTCATCAACCAAGAAGCCAATAATACTGTTGCAGTTGACACCACTGGTGCTAATTATCAGTGAATAAAAACAAAGGAGAAATACTCCTGTTTCCTGGAGCGCAATAAGCTTCCAGAACAGAAGAGTTTTAGATATCAGTATTGCCAGTTGTTGGAAATCTCAAGTCTGGAGAGCAATATAAAGTCTTCAAGTCTGATTTATAAGAGGGAACAAGTTATTTGGAATCTCTTACTCCGTGACATGGAAATATTTGATGTCCCATACCCAGAATAAAATGACCAAAAGCAAGGAAGCAGAGGCAAGGAAGCCATCTCCTGCCATCAAACAACAAATTGCAGCACCTGGTTTACATTACTGAGCAGAGACTGGATGATGACTTGTCACTGTGAAAGCATTTCCATTTTACAGAGCAGTCTACCATTTTCTCTATACAAGTATGATGTCCATACGTGTGAGCTCAACAGCATGGAAGCCAAGATGACAGGAAAGAAAAAGCATGAAGAACTCGGGTAATCCCAAACATTACTACCCCAATAAAATCTCTCCTTCCCCAAACAAGGCACATTCATTATGTGCTGATGATATTTAAGACAGATCAATCAAAATAGAAGGCAGAAGCTTTGAAACACTTGTGAAATAAATGTCCATCTAATGCTTTGTCCAACTACAAGTATGTAGTATTAAAAAAATAAAGGAAAACCCTACCTAGGGCAGAAACCCACTCATGAGAGACTTCAGATTTGAATGGCTTTGATTAATATATAGAGGTGCTAGGTTCTCTCTTTTAAGTAAGAAAATGGCAGCTATGAAAGAGATATCCAACTTTATGACATTTTAGAAATAATTTTAAAACAAATTTTAAGAATGTAATTTGAATCTAGAAACTTAAAATTTAGAAACAGTAACAACAGAAAAAAAAAATTAATGGCCAGAGGCACCACAAAGGAAGTTGTGAAACACTATGACCTGTAGAAACCAGGGGATTTTTCTTGAGGAAATAAAATCAAAGTCCTACAATACAGATCTTTTCTCAGATAGGCCACAGAATGTCAGGTGAAGACTCTTACCTGAGTGGACAACCAAATGTTTCCGAAGGCTGGAGTATTCAGCAAAGGAGCGACCACATCCCTGTGCCTCACACAGAAAAGGTTTTTCCCCTACAAGGGAAAAGTAAGTTCTTAGATTTTGGGATCACAACTTGATCTGATTGTCCAAGTCCCTCTGAAGATCTCTACTGCATTCTCCCTTTTGGCCTTAGGTGCAACAAGTTCAACAGAAATTACACATATGCTTCCTAAGGCTTTTAAAGCATTCTCTTCATTAGCTTTTAAGTGGAAACACTGATGTTCTGAAATATTCTTAGATCATCATTCACTGAAAGCGAACCAAGGGTACAGTGTTTCTAAATTGATCTTCCAAATATATAAATACCAAAAGAGTAATATAAAAGTGCCTGGACTATGATATATCTTCTATATACAGTTCTTAACAACCAGCTTTCTGCTTCACAGACTCCCAGGATTCTGTTCCCTTTCTGCCTCTCAGTGCCAAAAATTCCATTAACTGTATTTCCCTTCATATCAGATTCTATACTTTATTTCAGATCAGGCTGAACTTGGCAAAATCCCATAAGAGATGTGTCAGTCATTTATATTTATCTGTGGAGGAACAGGAATTCAAGGCACAATTTGTTCTCATAGGCTGAAATTTGTTATTTTTATATCTCTCCACAGCTATTTTTGTATTTGTCTAACTGATGAAAAATTGGGAGGTGACCACACTAATGCAATGCAACATAATTAACTGTTTTAAACACCCTCTTAATAAAGCCTTAAAAAACCTAGAGATAACTTTTGCCTGCAACATCCCACTCAATATGCTATCTTTAACACTATGATTTCAGGTCTTTAGCTAGACCACTGTATCAGAGTAACAGCAAGTCCATAGGAGATTAAGCAAGCTATTTTAACTCATTTATTGTCTAACATATACATAGTTCTTTCAGAGTAAACTTGTTTTTAAAGTTGTTTCTACTGTGATTTTGCCTTTAGAAGTCCTCTCCCCACAGTTCATTTCTCAGCTTCCTATCTGCTATAGCATTCAACAGATCTGAGCAAAAAGGATCAATACAGCATGTTCTGATTAGTGTTACAATGCTGAGATATGTGGCAGATTCTCAAACACTGGTTGTACCTCCTGCCTTGTTATAAATATTTAAAACTTGGAAGAAAAACTACCATTGACAAAAATAACAGCACACAGTTCCATCTCTAAGAAACCCTACATCTATTTACGCCTGCAGTTTTACAACACCTTTGGTCTGATAAAATTCTTAACTGAACATCATCAACTTGCAGTTAGGAAAGTTATTATTTACTCCTCCAGAAGCTACTACTTTGTTGGTTGCAGAACACTCACTCTATCATGGAGGATTGTGCATGTGTCAGTTGGGCCTTTTAACATTCTCTGTGCCTTGGCTGGGAGCTTTAAGTGCAAAAGACAACTGAAAAACCATGGCTGCTGTTACTACACGTTCAAAGTTTTATTATTGGTATACATAATTTTTAACTACATCCCAACATCTGCCCCCCAAGCCATGTGTTCTAGCTAGACTGCAAATTCTTTAAAATAGCAGCCTTTTTCCATGCATATCTACAAAGCACATACCATACGGTAGCACCTAAGTAAAGCAGAAGGCATAAACAGCTGCTGGCAGCCCACATAATCTGTGATTTCATTTTACTAGAGAGGCCTTGTGCTCTCGCAGTTGTCAAGGTTATTTTGAAACGTTAGCTAACTGTCATGCAATCCTACCGCCCTAGGCCATCAGTGAATCTCTAACAATATTCTGAGAGGCTTGAAGCGGCCCATTTGTCTAAGTGGTGTGATAATCCTGAGACTTAAAAAAACCAACCAAACCACCAGAATATTCACTATGAACTTTGCTAACTATTAAACTGCTGATGATTTCAGCAGTAACTTGTGTGCCTCCCTCAAACAACTTTCTAGGATAAAACCACCTAAAGCACTTTCTGCAGTTTTCAAGACTTTGGCTGGTACACCAACTTCTAAAAATATTGAAAGGCAGGATCAGATTCTCCAGAGGAGACAGCATAAACAAACCATGTATAAAATACAGCACTATGAAATAAAGGTTCTTGGTTTATTTAATATAAAATATAATTTAATATAAAAAGCTGAGCATGAGTACACAGGCTCCAGCATATGGTACCATCCCGAATTAGCATTAGCACAAACAGAGCAGTTTGCATGCCAAAATGCTGTCTTCAATTATCGCCTTTTCCTACTAGACTTTGCTGCTATATTTTTGCTACTCATTCTGCTGTATTTCTCACTTCCCTACATTTCCCAAATGTAGTCATTCTACAAGCAGCACAGGTAATGTAACCTAATCAGATTCAGCCAGATGTCAGTACAGCTGCAACTGTGTCCACCAGGACTCCGCACTGGATAAGCTATTGTGCCTTTCAGGAATTTAAAATAGTTTCTTCATAAAAAACAATTTCAGGAGTCATGTTCACCAACTGTTCCCCTGGGAAAAGTCTAGTTTCTTCCCAAAACAACACACACCACTCCCTCCATCAAACCACTGGAGGGGGGAAGAGAATCTTCAGAGCATGAGTACAGCATCAACATATAGTATTTAAAGGGGAAAACCTGTGTGAAATTTTATAGGATAGTAAAGGGGGTAAGTAGTTGATTAATTTGACCCATAGTTCAATGTGAATTGATAGAAAAGGGACATTAATGGAGGGCAGAGATAAACAACATAATATTCTGAAAAGTTTGAGGATGGAGGAGGAAGTGGTTTATTCCTCAGTAAAGACCCCACCTCTGCAGACCACAAATAGGTGAGGTCTAAAACACACCAGTGTGAATTCGTAGGTGGTTCTTCAGATTTCCAGCTGTTGTGAACTGTTTCCCACAGCCCAGCTCCGTGCACACAAAGGGTTTTTCACCATTGTGAGTTCTCATGTGCACCTTCAGCCTCTGTAAGACGTAGAAACTTTTTCCACAGCCTTCTGCTGGGCAGGTGAAGGAGCGGTCGTTCCTGGAAAGCAACAAAATAGCTGTTTCATTACCAGCCACTGCAATGTGTTTTTCGTGAACACTCAGCTTCTTTTTTTGATTAAATAAAAAGCAGAAACATTTAAATCAAAATGAATTATATCAGAAAACACAGAGACTCAAGCAAAGTGAGTGACCTAAGTCCTAAGGAACTAGAGTCTGGGTGGTCCCACTGGAAGTATTTGTTCAGGTAGTATCTTTTCATCATACTGCCTTGACTATTCCCTACCCAGAATGATTTAGTAAATTGGTGCAACAAATTATATAGGAGCATTGTGGAATTTCAGTCGCTGGAGGATCAAAAATGACTGTATGTGTTCATATAATATATGCAACTACTGCTGGCCCTGTCTCAGGGAAAGATGATGGCCTCATGTCTATTGGAGTCCTTCTCAGTTTTTAAGCTTCTCTTCTACAGTTTACCTTAGAGAGTGCCAATTTCTTATCTAAAAAAGATTAGGGTGATTTGCTAGATCAAGCAAGTTTGTTCAAGGATACATAAAAATATGATAGCAACCTACAAGTTCTAATGTTCACTATACCACAGAAGTATGCTCTTTATCAAGCACCTGTTAAAATACAAATACTCAAAACTGAATACTAACAAGGACCTCCAAAAATCAGCTAAATTTAGTCATTGTGTTTCAATATAAATGACCCAAAGCTAGTAATGGGCCTAGTATTTCCAAGAGTAATACCACATTTTCACAGCCTGTCAATGTAAAAAAATAATGCTATCCCAAAAACAGAGCACAGTTTTTCAAAGTCATGACAAAATACAGATTTATTCCACTCACCGGTGTGTTTTCAGATGATACTTGAAGTGAGCTGGCCACACGAATGTCCGATCACAGCCCTCAACTGTGCACTTCAGCTTCCTTTCCATGCGAGATAAATGAGGAATGGGGCTGGAGTCTTTCGGCTGCCCATCTCCTGAGCAAAGATGAACATTTTCACCTGGAAGAAAAAGCCCAGCAAAATCTAAAACACATACAGATCACTACAATGTGTCAAATTTAATAGATAAAACCAGCATCATATATGATACAGGACTGTAAAGCAGGTGTGTGCCTGGTTACAAATTGTTTACCATGTCCTATGTGCTGCTGCCTAACCCATAACAGACTTGCAAACTTTACCAGGCCCATAAACTATTCCCAACAAACTACCTGTATCAGATCAGCTGCTACCAGACAAGTATCATAATGAGAAGAATAGAAAGCCAATGCATCAAAAATTATAAAAACAGTCTCTCTATCAATATCAACAAACTGATTTTAAGTATTAGCCAGGATAACTATTTTTAAAAACATCTTAGCTAAAAAAGACACAATGCATTTGTTTGCAGTTATTTATTAAAATAATTAAGTCACAAAGCGTGTGACTACATCCAATTATGTATTCTCCAGAAAGCTGCCCTGTGGAGCTAAGAAGTATGAATTACAGTATGCATAAAAATAGACACTTGAAATTGAAAATGAAAGCTGAAATAAAAGCAGCTGCAGTCAGAAAGAAGATACTCTACATGTACCAGAGAACATGAGAACTACAGTGGAACTGCTGGCTCCACTAAAGTTCATTCCCTGAGAAAAACCGAAGAGCCTGTTTATATTGCAGAAAAATTACATGACTGTCCTGTGTAATTCTGTCACTGATGATATGAAGACATGTCAGAATAGATTAAAAGCAAGAGAAAGTGAAAGAGAGAGGAAGAAACAAGCCGAAACTACAGGCCTTGTATGGAATATTCAACTTTTGAGACAGAAGCAGGGTATTTCCTACCATTATTGCTTGCTTTGGCATTCTTAGCGAGCTGTGCCCGAGTGGCGGCAATTAAACTGTCATGGGCCAACTCTTGCACTCGTAGGAACCACGGAGTACTGCTGTCTGTGCTGTCATGAGAGAGAAAGTCATTCCCAGAATCTTCTGCTTCGTCTTGAACAAACACCAAGTGCTCTGCTGGAGACCCCAACCCTAGAAATGAAAATAACTTCATGAAACAGAAGGATAATGTAACAGAGGGAAATTTCTTTTGCTTCCCAGGGTCTACTGGCATAGACGTAATAGCTGCACTGAAAAAGTTTTCACTGCATTGTGAAGCTCCTGATGATTAAATGCTCCTGAAATATCCAAAAATGCCCAGAAATATTTGTGATCTTTCCCCTTCAGAAGCAGCAGGGACAGAGCTGTACTTGTACTTCCTCCATTCTGCTGAGACACATCCAGCTGGATGACAAATAGAAGGAGAATTACCTGCTCTTGTTAGGTTGAGAAGAATAAATGAAGTGCTGTCACTGGGCTGGAGGTCTTGCAATAAACTGGAAGTCTCTGGAGTTGACAGAAGTTCAGATGGTTTTTGTACATTCTGTGCCCTTGTTTCCTCTCCATCAGGGCCCACATTTACCTGCAGACTTCTCAAGACAGCAGATGAAGAAACATCCTTGGAAGAATTAGTGTGGCTTGGAGAAGTGAGATCTCTTTCATCATCTAGTGAAGAAAGTAAAACCAGAGTAAATAAAAAGCATAAATACGCTATGACTAAAAGATACCTAAGAAGTTATTTTTCTAGAAAAAAGAAAATAGAACTTGAGAGAGATTGGAGGAGGAAGGAATTTTCTAACTAGTCAGACTTCACTGTTGAGAAATGAGAAAAGTTTCAGTCACCCTCCTGATCTTGTTCCCCCATCCCTGTAATATCTTATCAGCAAGAAGCAGTTGCCACCGTGGCACAGCGAAGACAGCTGCACAAAGGGCACACTCACAAAGATCCGCCACAGAGATTTTACCTGGCAACATGAGTCTGTTGCATTCTGAGGTCTCAGTAACAGGAAGGAGAGAAAGACAGGTGATGTCTTTTGGTTCCGATTCCACCAGCCCCTGCCCCAGTGGAATAGAAGTATTCTGAACAAACTGAACCAGCAGCTGAAAAAAGACACTGAAGATTAGGTCAAGAGCAGCACAAATTATTAAAAAAGGTATGAAAACCAGTCCATTACCCCCTAATGTCTTGTAGGAGACAGTGAATATAATCCCATGAATACACATCAAAGTAAATGGAAGCTTTTCAATTTACATTAATGGCAAAGGAGAAATTGTTTGTATTTGTCATCTCTGAAGTACCTATACAATTCTCAATTCTTTAACCTACAATAAATAGGTCTGGATCATTGTGGACTACTCTGGAGGTTACTTAGGCTACATTCCTTTTTATTTAACCTTTTACCAATATAAATTTTACCAATATATGCCATGTTTTAAGGCATACATTCCTTTTTAATTCATCTTTTACCACTTGATATTTTACTACGCTCCAACCTTCCAAGTAAATGTTTTCCATGCTCAGCCTTTGGCACAGTTTTTTTAAAAGTCATTGTTTTTAAATACTTAAAAGTCAGCCTTTTTTAAACAAAAAGCAAGCAAAATTCTAGTTGCAAAGATGTCTAGCTAATAGGTATTCAAAATAGGCAGATAATGATCAGAGGAACAAGGCTGGGATGACAAGAGGGAGAACACAGACAGCCTTATCCATCCAAGTCAGCTACTCCTAGGACCAAAGATGGACCATTATAGCCTTTGTCCTTAGTGTGAACCCCCCCACCAAGGGTATTCAACAGAAGAAAAGCTCTCCAGAATTCTATGCAAAATAAGGGGAACCATAACATAAAGAGGTATAGGACTTATATTGGGATGCATTCCCTGGGGAGGACTTTGGGACTGAAGAAGAGGTCTGGGGGATTGTACAGGTCTTATTACGCCTTGTTTAAGGGAAAGGCCAAAGGCAGGAACTGGAAAGGATCAAGGTGGATCAGGGCAGAACAAACACAGGAAAATGGAGAGGGGAGGATGAATGAAGCCCATTATATACACGCAGGAAGTTTGTCAGTTCAGTTATCTGGCACAGCCTAAACATCATTGTGCATCCTGTCTAATGATTAAACTCCATTCCTAACTATTCCCTGTGTGATCCCACTCTCTAGAGTGTGCATGTGTCATATGCCAGTGAACTCCAATCCAGACTGGTTGGCAAGCAGGAGAGGTGTGGGAACACATCCTAGAAAAACCCATCAAGGTTGTCTCTAAGCAGCAATCCTTGGAAATGGAATCAGGCACTTTGCACTGCCTGTGCTTATGTGGGTAAAGCTGCAAGCATCCTACCTGGGGCCCTCACCCACACCCTCTCCCTGGGGGCTCCATTTAAACTCAGCCTGTGCTTCCTAGGTCTCTTCCTGAGCTGTGCTGTAGGTTTACCTGTCTCAAGCCCTGTCTCCTGGATAGACCTCAGACTTTTACTGCATCAGTGTCTGCAGCCCCATCCCCTGCTTCTCCTGACTGGACTCTCTGGATGGAGCCTGGACTTGATTCCTCACTTTAGCTCGTCCAGGGCTGTGGATGGACCCTGTTTCCAGCACCCATCTCTGCGGTCATGCTCAGGTGCTGCAGGACTGTGCCCTGGCCAGGGAGGGCACTGCCTGGGCTGGGCTCACCCTTGGGTCCCAGCTCACCCTCCCTTAGGGTGAGAAAGAGTAAAAAGAGAAGGGAGTTAGGAATAACAGAGCAAGGCAACCAAAGAAAGAAGTTGGACTGAAAAATGTGAGCAGCAAGATGGTTCAAAATGACTGGATCATCTTTCATTTTCAGGCTGTTCATGACCCCTACTCCTGCCTACTCTACCACCACAAGACACTCCCCTATTTTTATACAGAAAGCCTTAGATAAAACTTTCCTCCTATTACAGGAAAGCTTTGCTTCAAACCCTCCACTTCCACACAGCAACATTAAGCCACTAGGGAAAAACAAACTGCAGCAGCCACAAACAGATGCTTGAAAGAAAAGAGATCCTTTTAGTTTTCTGTGTAAAGTGATAACAAGCTAGTACAGACAATTAAAAGGAGGCAAAAGAAGCGGAAGTAAACAAAAGGACAAGAATCATGCTCATTGTTAAAATCTGGAATAAAAAACTTTCCCATAAACCAAAAGCAAACCAATCACCAAATATATTCCTCCCAACTCTCCATCAAATAATTCAAAGAAAATACAAATTTCATGTGACAGTTGTATCTTGACAGCCAAGTACTTTCAGAAACCTTCCTTCCTGCTCAATATCATTTAATGCCTTTGTGACAGCTACAACAACTGCAATATGGGAAAACAACTAATTACAAACACTGTGTGCTGCTTTCTTAAGTTTCTTTTCATTTAGTTTTGCAGCTGAAAGCAAATAGGAAATTCTAAGGGTATCAGGTAATTGGCTATTCAGCATAAAAGACAGAGTAGGAATAGAGAGGTGATAAATTAAGAGTGCAGATACACGAAGTCTAACAAACTGCAGATAAGAGAGAGTAACAAAGACCAGAACTCCTGGGACACTGATGGATGGATCTTTACAGGAACGACTTGAATGTGACCTTGAAGAAATTCAACCAGAAACTTTCTAAGAGATAGAAACAATATGATCGTGGGTTACTGGAACACATCTCATAGCAAGAGCAAGCTTTTTATGGGATATGGGGGAAATCTGGGACTGATTAACCATTACTAAGATGTCTTAAGAGGAGACTGTAGGAATGTGAAAAACTTATGGATGTTTAAGGGGAAGAATCAAAGGCGGGGAAAGGGAGGGATCAAGGTGGATAGGAGAGGAACAGCCATGGAGAACAGGAAGGGGGTGGGGGATAATACGTGTCGACCACACATTAGCACGCTGCAGGTCAGTACGCCGTTCTGCCTCATCACTCTAGTCTATCCCATCTTCTTAAACACTATTTGCTTCTGAAGAGTTTCCAAGGACGATAATCTAGTTGACTTCAAGGTGGACTAGCCTGTGAATAGAAGGAAACCACAATCTGGGCCCCAAGGTCCTGGCCAGAGGCTTGATTAAAAAGCCCAGGGCCTGGAGATAGATACTGGAAGGACTTAAGGTTTGGCAGAGACTGGACACATCCATGACTGTGAGTATGCATGTCAGCTGAGAGGGCATGTGTGCGGTACACTTGCAAATTTCACGCCTGATTACCTGACAAATAGGAACAAAATTAGGCCATTTGTGGTCTTCCTGTTCCATGTGAATGCCATTTGTGTTTGTGGGTGCCTGTAAAGGTGCCGTCCTGCCATGTGTTAGTGTTCGCAACCGTACGTGTCTGTACTGTCTATGTGTGTGTGGGTGCATATCTGCAGTTCGGGCTCAGCCTCACTTCTGCCTGCACCTGGGAACAGGCCAGTGGTCTCCAGTCTGAAGGACCAGAAGGGGAAGAATCTCCTGGATGCTATAGTTCATCAGATCTCATAACACTTAATATCTGGCATCACAAACAGGATCCAGATGGGCTGTAAGCATTCCTGAGATGGTGACTATAAAATCCCTATGTAAGGAGGTGACTGATCCCTCTACAAATATGGCCAAAGTGCTAGAATTTGTAACCAAGCAGATAGAATATCTTGGGGCACCTGAACAGGAATAGTTAGGAAAACTGAATGTACAAATTATTAACAGAACACAAAATGAATTACAAGAGTTGTAAAGTGGCTTTACTCTACAATCAAGATATCCTGTGGAATTTCAAATAAATTTTAGTATTAATTGCAAAAGAACATCCTCAACATAAAGATTAAAACTTTATGGACCAGATGTGAGCCATACAAAGAGAATCTATAAGCCTTGGAGGGACAAAATAAGCAAAGTTCAGCTGCAGCTTGCTATGAAGAATTTTATTTTTGTCCTTGCCATACCACCTTTTAAAGTATAACCTCCTTTTACTCCTGCTGGAAGTTCACATAACTCTGAAAATCCTCTAAGTAATATAGACAACGTATGTACTAAAAATGTAAAATATTTCTTGGCTCTTGTCACTGAATAAATAACTGTCATCCCTGCTGATCAACAGGAAATGGCTGGACAGGATGATCCCTGGGTCTATCACCACAAGCCGTGCAGAATGCTTGTGTTATCGAAAAGCTTGGATAATGCCCCTGACCCGAGAGAGAAAAGAAGAAAACAACGATAAATCTGTTCAGAGAACTGGGAACCCCTCCTAGAGATCCTAAAAATAACACAAAACACCACAGAAACAAATTAAAATATGGCCATCTGGGATGCATCAGGTTGAAGTTTGTGTCCCATAATGGACCCCCTTCATCAGATGATTCAAAAGCCAAGAAGTGTCAGGCAGCTGCCTTGTTTACGGTGAGGGTGGCAGGGGGGAACAGGGGGTGTGGGGGGAAGGTTGCTCCAGTACTGGCGTTCAGATCTATCCTCCTACTGGACTGCTGGAGAGCTAGACTAGACTCTGAGAGCAGCAGGGACCATGTTTTTAATCAATACTGTTTCTGTTCTAAATTTAACCCATGAACCACTACAAAATAAAGAGGTCAAAAGAACATTTAACAGAGGGAGAGGGGTGGAGTGGAAAGGAGGGGGTGGAGCTGAAAGGTGTGGAGGGCAAGAGGCTCCTTAACTAGAAACTAGGATGCCCTCCTCCCATGCAACCTCTGGGAAATTAATTCATTCACAAGAGTCTCTCCTTGCGAGGTGCTAACGAGAAAGGAGAGGCTAAAATATCTCCCACCTCCCCCCTTTTCAATAGCTGGTTCGACTTACAGACCAGAGCTGTGGTTCACTTGATTGTGCCAGAGCTAGCCTCGACAGCAGAAAGCACCCGGCAGTGCACCAGTGCGGTGGAGGCGGCTGGAAATATTTGCAATTGTAACAAATCACCCTGAAGGCTTAAAGCATACAAAATGCAGATCTTATCAGCTCCCTGAGGAATGCTGGCAATACAGCTTTGGGGGCAGGGAGTTCAGAAGAAAAAGCAGATCCATCTGCCCGTACAAACTGTCTCCAGGCAGCTTTTTAACTTCCTAGGAAAGGATGCACCTCTACTCAAGTATAATATTAAACATTTACTGGCACATTGGTGGCTTCTTTAGGGATAAAGCTAGTAGCAAAGAAGCTTATGCAATCCATCCATAGTGGTTTCATTAATATTATCTAGACATTACACAAATACAGTTAGCTCCTAATTAATACCTTTCTCACATGGCAGGGGATATGAAAGAACATCTGTGGCTGTAAGAATTATGGTGCCATGGCTCAGAAGAGTATATAAAATCATGATTGACTTTCAGACATACTTGAACTACTATTTGGGAAGGTGTAAAAAGGGTATGTACCAGTTTCACATCAAATGAGCAGAAAATAGTACTAACTTAACACTCAACTTTCACAATCAGAACCAGAAAGTGGGTGTGTATAGATTTGGTAATCCGCAATGCAAATTAATCCCAATTTGTAATACAAAATAGCCTTGATCAAGATTGAGAAACACTGTTTAGAAACAGCACCTATGGAAAGGATGCCCTCTGCAACCACCATAGCTTTCGTGCATCAGGCCTGTTCCTACTGGAGAAAGGCCTACTCTGTTCCGGGCTTACTGGGAAGGAGAAGTAACTCTGCTCTGGGGAAATGGGACTATCATGTAAACATGCCTAATTAACAAACATCTGACTCAAGTCGAGAAAAGACAAGGCTCACTTACAGCTCTTATGTGAGGAACGAGGGAACAAGCATTCCCACTATCCTGGTCCTTGGCTGTCTGAAATAATCTACAGGAATCCACCCACTCAAAGACTGAAGTAACAGAGTTCCCCACCTGAGAGTCCTACCCCCAAACTGAGAACTGGGAGAAAATTTGGTAGCAGTTACAAGATTCCAACCACAAGACAAGGGAAAGGAACTCCTTGCAGCCCATGCCAAGGCTACTCAGGGCTGCAATGAATTTGCAGCTACTTTACCCGAATGGTAGGATTGGAAGGACTTTGGCTGCTCTGTTAATTAACAAATACCTTACAACTTCACCTGAGCTATGCCTAATTACCAGCATATAATCCACATTCTCTTTGGAGTACCAGTTTAAGATATTTGCTGTATTGCATATGGACTGAAAAAGGATAGAAACAGAGGACTCAATAAAAACAATTCTATTTACACTTGTGAACTTCCGCAAAAGGTCCTTCATAGCAGTACTAAGTCCTCTGCTCTAGGACCTCAGCCTTCTGAGGAGGTAAACCAGAAAAGCAAAGACACAAAGTAATACAGCCCTCTGCACTTTTAAGTGGGGGAATGTACAGAGACCTGACCCGTGGCTGTCGGCCTGAGACAAAGGCAAGAAACAAGAGAGGTAATAAATTGAACACACTGATACAATTGTGTAAAGCATAACAAACTGCAGACTTGTATCTAGCAAATTGTAGGTAAGAGTAACAAAGCACAGAACTCCTCTGACGCTAACCAATGGGCTGCTGCTGAAGTGAAATCTTGAAGAGGTTCAACCAGAACTTTTGTAACTGGTAAGAAAACAAAGTTGTCTTGGGTTATCTGAATGGGTCTAACGGGAAAAACCAAACTTAACTATCTGATGTAACAGGGACTGCAGGATGTGTAAAACTTATTAGGCAATGTTTAGGGAGTGGATCAAAGGAGGAATTGAGTTAAGGAGAGAAAGAACCATGGCTAGGGGAGAGAAGAGACTCCATATGTCAGCTGGCTGTTGTTCAGTACATTGCTGTGTCTGATCACTGCAGTCCCTTCTATCCACCTACTGAACATATTCCTAAACATTCTCCCCACAAGTGAGCGCGCTGCTAGTGAACTTCTAGTCTAACGTGTGAGGAGAAGGCAACCACAGTCTAGAAAACGCCAAGATTCCAGCCAGAAACTGGCTAAAAAGCCCAGGCTTTAGACCTGGCAGAGACCAGAGACATCTGTGAATGTGAGTACACATCAGAGTGAAGGTACAGATATATTCCAGTTACAAAGTTCTGTGTTGTTCATGCTGTTTCTGTTCACTTCTTAAAGGTCCTTCAGCTACGTATGTGTTAATCTGTTTTGTGGCCAGCTGCGTGTGCACACACACATCGCTGCGATTCATGCTCAGCCATGCCACCGGCTGAACCCGGGGACGGTCCAGCAGCCTCACGCCCAGCAATCGGGATCCCCTGGGTGCTGCTGCCTACCGCTTCCACCAACTGCTTAATGGAAACATGAGTACTTTAAATGCAGAGCTGGCTGCTGCTAATAGAATTATCCAGGCTCTCCAAAACTGAGTAAAGTCAATTTGGTTTGAGGGAAAGAAGTAGTCAATACATTATTTTATTCTTGTAACAGAAAGAATATTATAATAGTGAAAAATATAACGTAACCTGAGAACAGGCAGGATTATTGGTTGACACTTGAAAGGAGGGGAAAAAGCCTGCAATATTCTTTAATTTTTTACCATTCAAATCAAAACATGGAAGCATCAGAAGGTGCCACTGAAAACACTTTGAGAATTAATACGTAAGCAGCAAACTGCGTAAACTCATTGAACAAAAGTTTTATCTGTTGCCCATAAACATTCTTGGGAACCAAACCCAGCTCATAACTGCTCACCTCAGGTTTGGATTCTAACTCATCCGATAACATTGATTCAAGTGTCTGATTCCTGCAGCTGTCCTCAGCAAGGCACAGTTTTGGGTTTTTTTTAGTTCAGAGAGAACAATACTCCGTGCTTATTCTCATATTTTCCTAAGTGTAAAACAGTGCAGTGGTCCTCAGCAAGAAGCTGTGTTGTGCAAATATTCGATTTAACCTAAAACAACAAAAAAGGAAATATAAAGAGATAGGAACCAAAACAACAAGAGCAAAGCAAAAAGAAGCTAGCAGCTGTTGCATGTAACTTGAAAAATACACTTTGAAGTACTGGGAAAACTCATTCACCCAGGTTCCTGAATTTCTGTTGTCATTGAGTCAGCAAAATAACATCCTAACACTGCAAATTTAATTTTCAAAGGCTCTATACCACATTTTATTTGCAGTAGCTCATTTTCAATGGAAAATTGAATTGTTTGTCCTGGAAACTTACAGGATCAACTGAAAATCACACAGAGTATGCAAGAGACAAGGAGGCTGAACTCCCAGCCTGCAAAACAGTGGAATTATCCAAGTTGTTGATGAAAAACAAATATACACAAACAACCTGTCACCAGGAAAGCTCTGCTTTTCCTGTCTGTTGTTATGTTTCTGATAATGAGAAATATCTTGTGGAAAACAAGTAGGTTAGAAGTTATTTCACAAATACCCATACAATGTTTGCTCTTTTGGCTACAAGAGAAAATGAGAACAAGTTTGTATTTATTTTTGCCTGCTGGGAAAGCACTCAGACACTAGCGATGGGAGAAGTGAACTACATAGTTCTTCCCCCTCCTTCCATCACAAATCCATTGAATACATTAAAAGATAATGAGAATACCGCATCAGCTAATAAGAGAACCTAAAAGCCTTCCTCTAGTACTCCTGACAGCAAGCGGTGCGGCACGGGATACTCCACACAGGAGCCTCGCCTTCTGCCGGGAAGGAACAACATAATGCACACAGGGAAGGCAGCGTAACTCAAGACCACCGCCCGCCAGCCGGGGCTCGGGAACGGTCCCGCTCACTGCCCCGCTGCCCCTTCCAGCCCGCACCCAGGCGGGCCCCGGGCGACCCAGGGGGACGCGAGCAGAGCTGCCAGGCCCGGCTGCCCACGCCTGGGCCGGGAGGGCACGGGGGCAACCCGGCGGACACGGGTCGCAGCCCTGAGGGGGCAGAGAGGGAGCCGCCGGCGCCGCGGGCAGGGGGGGCGCCCAGGGCCGCCCTTCCCCGTATCTCCCCTCCCCCCCGCGGGCAGGTGAGCCGCCCCTCCCCCACGGCGGGGGCCGGCCCGTCGCCCTAAGGGGCGGCCTCCGGCGGCGGGGAGGGCCGGGCCGCCCGCCCCCTCTCCACGGCCCGCTCGGCTCCCGTGCCCCGCAGGGGGCGGTGAGTCCTGGAAGAGCGGCCAGGCCCAGGCGCAGGCCCCCGCCTCCCCCCGCCCGCCTTACCGGCATCTCAGCCGCCCGGATGTGACGGAGCACCCAACCGGAAATGCCAAAGGCTCCGGTGGGGGGGGGGTGGGGGGGGTGTGTGTGTCCCGCTCCTCCATCTCTATGGTGAACCCTGGAAGGAGCGTCGCTTCCGCCCGTCGCCTCCAGTTCCGGCCGCCGCCGGGGCTCACGGCAGCTGCGCAGGGCTGTACGCGTGGCCCCGCCCTTACCGGCTGCCCGGCAGCGCCGCTTGCCTTGGGTGCCGCTCACCCTTCCCGCCGTGGCGCTGGCTCCTGGGGAGCCCCCGTGGGCGGAGCGCGTTTCTTGCTGTTTCCCTCAGCCCCGAAAACGCAGCAGTGACAGCTTGGTGCTCGGGTTTTTCCCCGGTTCCATCGGGATCGTTACCAGGGCCGCGGTTGCCAGAACCTGGCCCCTCTCAAAACAACCTTTTGATATGGAGAATGTTTTAGAGGTGAAGATTATTCAGGAAGCTTATTGTCAAGTTCAACATTTAACTGCTGAGCTCCTCTTTTCTTCAACGTAATGGAACAGAGAAGACATGTTATTTCAGTTTGTTACAGCACACGTGGAAACACTTTCTTCCTGCTAGGACAGTGGTTTCTGTTTTGGGTTTGCTCTACCTTGGTGGGTCTGTTCTTGCAGCTGGTGATGGAGAACTCCTGACTTCACAGCAGCTCCCAAGTGACACAGACTAAGTCACTAATTTCAGAAACATACATGTCTTAACAACATACCTAAAAAACAAGGGACTGAGTAATTTTAAAAGCTTGTACTTTGTTTTCTGCTCATTAGCTTTATCTTCATATCTGTAGGTCGGCAGGACAGAGCTCCTGAAGCAGCAGGGTGGCAGCTTCTGGTCTGAACATCAGCTGCTAAACTGGGGACCTTCAGGTCCAGTAAAGTCTAACTTGGTTGCAGATAGTCTGTAGCTCGGAGCCACGTGTGATTCCCGACTCCTGTGCCAGAAAGGCTGCTTCTGGAATGGTGTTGGTGCTGCTGAGCAATGAGAATCCTGGCGATATGGAAGTAACCCAGTGGGAGCTGTAGAGGCTGGAAAAAAACGAGTTCCCCAGGGCTCCCTGGCCATGCAGCCAGTTCTGATCCATGGTGGACTGTGCAAGAACCTGTGGTCACTTCCCAGGAAATGACTCTCGTCATCTGTCTGTGAACTGCTTTGGAATGCTTTCCTCTTTTCAGCCTCTCTAAATGTGCAGTATGGCTCCTCTGCCTTTCAGCCATTTGAAAAAATTGATTTCCAGCTTAAAGATCCACAGTTACCCCTGTCCGCTTTAAATGCTCAGCGAGTAGCTTCAGTCGTACAGCCAGCCTAGTGCTTCAGCAAACAGACTGTTGACCAGCTACCTGCTGGAGCCACTCAGTAACTCCCCAAGGTCTGCAGGCAAGTTACATGCATGTCTTTTTCCAAGGTATTATCCCATCAACTTGCAGTCACTGCATTAGTACTAACAAAAGCCTGTACTGTGCAATGAATTCTCAGTCAAGCTGAAGCACTCTTCTGATGTTCCAGGCAGGGAAAATGGTGATTCGACACCAAAAATCAGCCACCTCAGAGATCGGGTCACCTCACTGGTCATGCAGGTAGATTGAGTGGGGAACGTACAAATTCTGGCATTTATCATGTCAGACTACTTGGCCATAGTTGTAATGGCCTGAAACTTTAGACAGACTCATTTATTTGCTCAAGCCTACAGAACTGAAGGTTTTGAGTTTTTTAACACAACCCCAATAAGCTGGAGCTGAGTGAATGATTATGCAACAGTCATAGTAAAAGACCATTTTACTGTGTTTATTATCACAGGCACGATCCCAGCACACCACATTTGCTAATCCAATACAATCCAACAAGGGCAACCAGAAATGCAGAACTACTAACCTCATAAACCCATTTTTTCTTGGTGCCACTTCAGTAATCCCAGGGCACCAAATTGGAAAGCTTGATTCTGTTACATTAAGAGACTTAGTAACCTCAGAAGTCCTTTGACTCATCATCAGCCCAACAATGTAGAATTGTTGAGTAGGTATTAAAATGTGGAGACGTGTGGGCACATAAGTTCCTTTCATTTGCATCCTTCTAGGCTAGATGAGTTTGGCTGCTTCAGAGCTTGCATCTTGACTGCCTGGGGAATTCTGGTCTAATCTGATCGGGGAATCTGCAGTGGGAATAGCACAATGCTTACCTGAGTTGTTTATGCAGGTCCAAATCACTGGCGCAGGTGTGTGAAGCAGCACTGGTCCCTGGTGGGAGAATGGTCTGGCTGGGAATTTCCTATGGTCTCACTTTCTCAATAACATCTGCCCCTCTGGGATCCTTCCTGCTAATCAAGGAGAAATAGAAGACTCAGTCACATTTCCCTCATGACCAGATTCAAGAAAAGAGAAACAATACTGCTTTCTTCACCCCTGCCATGAGACACAGAAAATAGCTAGTCATGGAGCAGAGAGTAGTGTTTTAGCGTTGCCTGTTGATAAACCTGTTTATAATGGGACCCTATTCTGAATGCAAGGAGGAGCTTAGGCTTTATTTCTCTTGGCACATATTTTTTTCTTTCATGTGTACACTCAGATTCCAAAATACCGGCACCACTCAATTTTACTTCACTGAGGTTTTTAAAATGAGAAAACTTACATCCACCATTGCAATTAACTTCACTTTGATGTTCAGCCTTTGCAGCATCAGTATTTTACACATTTTTTAATTCTCTCAAAAGTCAGTACGCACAAAATAAGTTTTCTTCTCACACCTACAGCTGATGTTGGCAGGGGCATTACAAAACGGCTGAGTTATAAGAAACTGAGGGAGCTAAGGAGCGGAGCATTTCCTCATGCATCCCCTCAGGCTCGCACCCAGCCCTGTCACATGTCGGACTCTCCGTCGCGCTTCGCCTTTCCTGCCCAGTCAGCGCGTTTCCCGCAGCGGCGGCCGGAACGCTGCTGAGGTAATTTCTCTGGCTGTACGTGCGGTCAGAAACCGGCCGCCGCGACCCGACACCCTTTCCAAGCTTTCCCGAACACGGGGCCCCTCCCGCGCCTGCCCCCCGGCAGCGCCCCGCGCTCCCAGAGACCGGCGGCGGCTCCGCCAGCTGCCGAGCCCACAGGGGAGCTGGCTCCGGAGCCTCGCCCCGGTCCCGGGCCTCCCGCCGCACTGCGTTAGGGCGGAGGAGCCGGGGGCAGGCGGGGGAGCCCGCGCTGCCGGACCAGCCCCTCAGGGTGCCGCGCCGGTAGGTACCCCGGCACTCCCGCCCTGCCGAGAAGCTGCGCTCCTGCCCGCCGCCCGGAGCTCCGGTGCGGGGCTGGCGCGGAAGCACGCAGGCCCCGTCGCGAAGTGCCTGGGGCTCGCGGGCTCCGCGGCGGGACAGGACCCCGCGTCAGCGGCAGCCCCGCTGCCGGCACAGAAGGGTTAAGGGCTCAGCTCCCGTCCCGGAGGCGGTTGGCCTGGCTCCGCCTCCCATTCGGCCGATGGCACGTTCCATTTCCCCCGCGGGGTAACTCCTCCTCCCTCCGGCTCGGCGGCTCTCCCGGCTCCGCAGGAACAGAGCGCGGCGCCGGCGGCGTGCGTATTCACACCCCCCTGCAGGCTGGGTGGTATGGCCCACGCGGCGCCGCGCTGGCGGGGGGCCCGGCCCACCTCTTCCCTCTCGCGCCCCTCCCCGCCGCGCTGGGTGGTGGTAGGTCCCGCTCCGCCTCTCGTCCCCCCCCCCCGGCGGCGGCGCGGGTGGTGCGTCCCGGCAGCAGCCGCGTCCCGGCCGGCGCCCGCCCCCTCCGCCTTGTCATTGATGTTGTTGTTTTTGTCGCAGGAGCCGGAGGCGAGGCCGGGGCCGCCGCCGCCTGTGGCCGCCGCAGCAGCCGCGGGGCCCGGGCCGGCGCCAGGCATGTCGGTGTGCGGGGAGGCGGTGGGCGCCGGCTCCCTGCCCAGCGAGCTGGTGGTCCACATCTTCTCCTTCCTGGCGGGCCCCGACCGGCTGCGGGCCTCGGCCGCCTGCTCGCACTGGCGGGAGTGCCTGTTCTACCCGGCCCTCTGGCCGCGCCTCCGCCTCAGCCTCCGCGTCTCGCCGGCTGAGCGCCCGCGCCTCGAGTTCCTCATGCGCAAGTGCGGCTGGTTCGTCCGTGAGCTCCGCGTACAGTTCGCCGCCGACAACTACCCCAGCGGCGGAGCGGGGGCGGCGGCGGCGGCGGGCGAGGGCTCGGCGGCGGCGGGCGACGGGGAGGCGCCGCCGCTGTGCCCGCGCTGGCTCGACCTGCTGAGGACCTACCTGGAGCTGGTGCTGTGCGTCCTGAGCAGCGTCCGCAACAACAGGTACCGCTGCGGGCCGGGCCCGGGGTGAGCGAGGGAGGGAGGGCCGCGCCTCGCCCGGCGGGGCCGTGCGGGGAGGCGGCGGGGGCAGGCGGAGCCCCCTGAGCCGCGCGGGGCCGCGCTCCGGCCGTCCCGTCCGCCCCCGGCGGCGGCGCCTGTGGGTGACCCGCACCGGCCGGTTCGTGCTGGGGCTGCGCCTCTGGAGCCCCGGCGCGGGGGACACCCGCGCAGCCGGCGGGGGTGACCCAGGGGCGCTGCCGCCAGCTGAGCTGAAGCGGAGGCGCGCTGCCTCGAACTACCGATTTTTGTCGTGTTCTGTAGTTTGATGGAGAAAATGAAGGCGGACGCTTAGTTGGCAAGCGGCTAGTCAATATGCAAACCAGATGTAGCTGTAGTAATCAGAACTACTTCGTCCTTTTGAAAGAAGGAGGAATGCGGCTCACATGGAGCAAGGGAGAGCTGGGAGTTTGAATTTGGTGCCTAATGAGGCACCTTTCTGACTTTAAAATATAAGCCTTACTATGGACAGGCTTTAGACCTCTTATGCATGATTGAAATATAATTAATCTCTTGAAAAATTATTAAAGGAGTTAAAGTTACAGCACCCGTGTTCTTGTGGAGGCAAAGGGATGGAGGACTGCCCCAATAAAATATTTTCACCGTTCCGGCTGTGAGGATTTTTGGTGTTGAAAAGCTGAGCGTGCATGCCAGCTCTTGTGTTTGTTACCTGCTAAAGTAAGGTTTGACTTGGTTTTAACTAGGAGGAGGGGTTTATGTTTGCTTATTGAAAAAATACTTCAGATGTCAGACTTTCTTGACCAAATTGAATTTAAATGGTAGAAACATTTTCCCATGCTTTGGAGTTAAGATGTGTTTAGATCCTGCTTTTTCAGACTTAGCTTGGCAGGGTAAATAATCTCCTCAGGTTGGAGTTCTTTAAAACGAAAGTAAGTGCATTCTCTTTACCGTGTGTGGCTGTGATCAAGATAAATATCTTTTAAAAAAGATAATAATCAGATATCCCAATATATGGCCTCTAGTCAGTGCCTAGGACGGGAAAGCAAGGATATTGCAGTCAGGTTGTGATGTGTTTGGAAAGCTATGCAAATTTTAGGATAGGAAATGGTTAATATTATTTTCCCTCTGTGTGCATATAGCTTCACCTATCAAGAAAACAAGAAGCTGCGAGTATTTCAGGGTATCTTTAAGATGAATTAAACCTTGTGGATGGCTTTTGGAAAACTGTCTGCACCTGAATCATGGTCTGGTCACCGCTTTTTGTTGATTCCAGAGGGAGTAGTTTGAGGCCTCCTTGCTTTTTTATTTTGAATTGTAGCAAGAGAACTTTAATTCCTCGTTGGTTTGTGATGAATGCAAATGTGGTGTGTGGAGTCTCACTTTCGGTTCCCCTGCTCTGTTGTGCCCAGCAGGTACTTCCTGCGGTGCAGCTGTGATGGTCGAGGGTTATAAACCTTACTGCTGTAACCTTACTGAAACATCTGAAAATGGCTCCTTGGTCCCCGCTCGCCTTCACCTTAATTTATTTCTTGCCCTGTGAATCCTCAGTGTGCAAATCATGATCATCTGTCTCGATTGGTCTTCTCTTGCCTTTGAGGAGCTGTTGAATATTTGGGAAATCCAGCCAATGTCATAAGTGGAAAAAATATTGAAGCTATGTTGGTGATTATCTGATCCAAGACAAATATCACCATGTGGACTTGGAATTTTAAAATAAATAGTATCTGCAGGAGATGTTGCCTGAGGGTTTTGTTGGAAAAACTAAAATGCCTTTTTTTTTTTCTGTCTCACTAAAATATGAGACTGTCAAAATTTAATGTGTTGTGAGAAGGACTTTGGTCACTTTTTCTTTTTCAAAAGACTTGTTCTCTGTGGCCTTATCTGAAACTTGTACAAGGACACTTGCTTTCTAAAGTTCTTTTTACAGATTCTGCATGTACAGTGTGGCTTAGGGCTGCACTAAAATACCGTGTAAAAGTAGCCGTTTCTCATACCTGTTCTCTGGTAGGTCACTATAATTCGGGTGGTAAACTAGAGGTAAAAAGTTTACAAATTTGATAGGATTTGGTAGTACTGTACTTTCTTGCTCTCTTCAAATCATTTGCATCGTGCTCTTTTGTTTTGAAATGAATAATGTATGACTGGGGAACACAGGATACCTGGTTATTACAGCAGGCTTTTTTTTAGCATTTAAAAAATTGAGTGGGTTGATTTACATTAAAAACTTGACCTTTTATTCAAATTTACTTTCTGAATAGACTCCTTTTTTTTTCCTTGATTAGGTTTTTAGTTTATTTTGATTTTTTTTTTTCTGGTGAGGTAGCTACCGATAACAGATCAGTTTGCACGTAAAACACTGTTTTTTAGCTCTTTAAGTAGTTTAGAGATTGAAACGAGGTGGGAACGAGCATTAACATGGGTCAAATAGCTGCTTAGTCCTTACTGTGACTGCGTGTCTAAACCGGAGGCTTTGTCACCTGCCTGATGCTGAATTTTGTCTAAGGAATGACCATAGTCCAATCACTTTATTTCTCTGCTTCTGTTTATTCATCTGTAACTCAAGGATAATTAATAATTCCTTCTTGTGTTTGCAGTATGCTATTGTAATTTCCAGAATAATGGAAACGGCAGTGCTTTTAACTTCTCCAGTGACGAATCGCTGTAAATGCATTCCTTTTGGAATTAAGTTTAAAACAGGATGATTCTTTCATAACTCCTGTCAGCCCTTATGATAGTTTTTTCAGCAGAGAAATTCAGAGAATTTCCATCTTACGCTTCAGAACTGGGGAGGAAGAAGTCTACTTCTGTGAAATGCTACGCTGTTTCTTAACTGTGTAATCTTGTTTTGGGCTTTTAAATCTATTATTAAACAGTACAGTAACAACCCCCCTCCTTGCAGGAGGAAAAAAAAAAAAAAAAAGAGTACTTTAGATGGCTCTAGAATTCCTTGAGGTTTTTCAATACCGCAGGACCTGAGAAACATAACAACTAAAGTGATGCAATTCCTAGATGATTTCTTGGGTAGAGGAGAATTATATGTGTTTTTGCTAATAAAAGCATTTTCCGTACAACATAAAGTCGCCATTTTCTAAGAAAGTCTGCCTGTTAAGCCTCTGGAAAAATATTTCAGAGTGACCTTTGCTAATTCTGATGGAATTAAGGAAATAACTACTTGTCTTCAACTTGGTTTAAAACCAGCTGATAGTATTCTGACTATTACTGCTGGCAGCCAGTTGTAATCCAAAAAGCTATGTTCTAGGTCTGCCTCATATTTGAGGTAGAGCTTGAGTCGCCATAAACTTTATTTTGTGGGTGGCAGCATATTACTCCCAAAATATTGCTTTAATAGCTCTGGGACCATGATGAGCTCTAAAAATCTGTAATTTACCTAATTAAAAGGCACTAAAGTAGCATTTATAGTGATCTGTAGCTTTCCAAGAGCTATTATGCGTATGACAGTAAATGAAGCAAAATAACAAGGTATATTATTGTTTAAACACTTGATATTCTACTTTCTATTAAAATAAAAAAAAGGGCAGGTTGGTGTAATGTTCTTTAGCAATATCAGGAGGGACAAGTTGTTTCTTGGTGGCTCTTAGGAGATCCTAATAATCTGTGCCTTCTCAAACTGATCTTTCAAAACTAAGCTCTGGAAGGCAGGTGGGAGGGCGACAAACTTTCTGTGAGTCATTTCAGTGCATACAGCAGCTAATAAGCAACTGCTGATCATTCCGTAGGAAAATTCTGTGTTCTTATGTAACTCTCAAATCCCAGCGTGTGGTTTCTCCTCTAGCTGCTTCCACAGGACGACAGGAGGGTAGTGATCCCCTCTTGCCCCTTCCCTCTGCAGCACCTTAATTTGTGTGACTTGTTTGATCTCTGGTGTGGAAAAAAAAAATGCAGATGGTAGTAAAACTGTGGTATCTTGGTGAAGTACGGTGTCTATCTTGGAGTTGCCAAAAATTGGTGAATCGCTCAGAACAGCAGCTTGCATCTGTATTTGAAGTTTTCTTATGACTCTCTTCTATTGGTATGAGCAGGCAGCTGAAAATGTCAGAAAACTAGCATAACAATACAACATGTGCCTTACCACTTTGTTCATGTTGAATGTAAGCAAGGACATTTTCATTGTGTAGGCTCTTTTTTTCTTTAATTATGCATTCAAAAAGACCCACTAAAACTGAAGATGGAGCCTAGTAAGAAGCTTATTACTTTTAGTACACCTCTTGAGCTAGTGGAAAATAAATCGTGCAGAAATCTCCTCAAAACACATTCTTCCCCAGCTGTGTGTATGGGTAGTACATAGGATTGAGATGCCAGAGTTACTTTTAGCAGAAGGCGACAACTTCTAAATAATTTTATTTAAATAGAAATCACTTTACTAATTCTATGAAATAATGAGATATGAGCTGAATGCCGTAGAGATTTATAGGACACTGCAAATAGTAGCAAAAATGTAATAGTGTGTTGAACTGTGATCAAGTTTGTTGATGGTAATGACTGTACTGTGAATGGAAAAATAATGGGATGTTTTCATTGCTCAAGTTTTGAGGTGGAGAGCTTTTCCGTGCATCTCTGTAGTGCCTGCAATGGCAGTCAGATGCAGTAAAAATGTGCGGGATACTAGTAAATAGTGTTTCATGTGTCCTGTAGTTTGGTGGCTCTGAAATTAATACCTGCTTGCGGTAGCATTCATGGGGGGTATGGGTAGCACAAAACAAGACCTGTGTGTGATGTGAATATGCAGGCAATTGAAAATGGTTTTGAAGGTTGCGTTTTGTCTCTTGGTTCTCAGCATTAAGTCACAGAGATCAGAAGATAAAAAAGTGTAATTATAGCATTGGCTGTGAACACTGCCTTTCACACCAGCTGGAGGTTTCTGCTTCTTTCCCTGCCATACCAGACCAGCTCTTACAGCTTTTGAGGAAAGAAGAGCCCAAAATACTCTCGGAGGTGATGCCAGTGTCCTCAGATTTCCCAGCCAAGCTTACTCTTCAGTAGGATCAGGCATTGCCTTTTTCCATTGTAAAGAGCATTGAGTATGTGGGCAGGGCTCAGTTTATATTAAGTAGTCCTGTATTTAAAAGACTAAATATGAAATTGTTAGAATTTCTGAAATAGTTTTCAAATCTAGGTATTTGGCTCTAGTATGCATCCAAATTGATGTGAAGCTTGTGGATCTTGCTGTTACGTTGTTGTTCACCTATAGAAGAAAAGTAGCAGGTGCAAGAATGGATAGGTTTCAGGAAACTAGTGTACACTTACTGAATACAGGAGCTCCAGAACAGGTAAATTATGATTTATGATAGATACCAATTACAGACTGCAGTTCATACTTACTTAAGAAATGTAAAACTTGACTGCTTGCTAGCTCCCCTGCCCCACTGGTAGAATATCGGCTCCAGCTGTGGAGGTGGTGAACTGGCACCAGAGCTTCCCTGTGCTTTGAGAATTGTAATTGGATTGTGTTTTCCTCAAAGCTCATCTGAAATACTACCATATGATTTGTAAGACAGCAGAAAGAAGGATTCGTGTAGCTCGCTTAATTGTCAGCTACACGTTAATTGGCATCTACTGTTTAAAATTAATTTAACTCATGTATCCATTTGTGATGAAACTGGAGTTTCTGCCCTGTGCAGACTAGTCCTTGCATGTTAGGAGTAAATCTAATTTACAGCATGTATAAATAAAAAAATGTTGACCTGAAACTTAGTCAGTTAAAAAAAATAAAAATACAAGTAAATACCACACAGCTACTCTAAAACTGTAGTAATTTTCATATCTCTTGCTTGATCTTTGTTCAGAACAGAAAAGATGCAAGTCAGAGAAATAAACTGTACTAGGGAAAGGAAAACTGACTGTCCAGCACACTGAGTCATGTCCAGCATAAACTTAGAGGTTGTTTTTTTTAGGTACCTCTTTTAAAAATTGTAATTTTATGTCATGGTGCACCTCTAGTCCTCTTCTGGTCACCGATGGGAAATATTAGAGGAGTTTCTCCTAATTTAATGTAACAGAAATTAGACACCGAAGGTGTGGGGAGCTTTCTCTTTTCCTGTCTGAGATTTGTGTTGCCTTGATGGAGGCAGGTTTGGGCTCCCGTTTGTAACCCAGCTGCAAGACATAACTACTCAGACAGGGTTGTTTGTGGTTGTCTGCTACTTGACCATTAAATGTTAAAAGGAATAGGTATTGGATGTTTTCATCTGTGACACCTGACACATATGTTGCAAGGATTAAAAAGTGCATGAAAGCACTGCCGAAAGTTTTCTTTATGGCGCTGACCTGCTGAGAATCCTCCTGTGGTGACTGAAAACTGGCATTTGCTTTTACAGCTGGATTCAGCAGTTTATGTAGCCCTCTTCCCTTTACACTTCGCTCTCATTTTTTTGTAGATCCATATGTGCCTGTATTTTGGGACAGTAGGATGTTTCCCAAAATAGACCACGTGTTCCATGTAATAATGTGTTATTATTGTCTGTGTTTGTCTTATCCAGAATGATTCCTCACAGTGTTTTAATTTGGTGTACAGATTCCTTTTTATTTTGTCGTTTTGTAGGAACCTCCAGAAGTTAAGTCTCTTTGGGGATATAAGCATTCTGCAGCAACATGGAAGTATATCAAATACATACCTCGGCAAGGTTGACCCCGATGGCAAGAAGATTAAGCAGTAAGTTATATTTGTAAATTATTAAATACATTGAAATAATAAAAATGGATAACAGAGCAGAGATTTTCATGCCTGCAATACATGACTGAGAAAACTTTAATTTTTTTAATAGGATGAGAATCTAAATTCTTAAATTGAGTTCATTTCTGTTCCTACTATTTACATGAAGTGGTCTGGTTTTGTGGCTTTTTTTTTTCCCCATCTGAGCAGAGTGAGAATCCTTTCTTTCCTCTTTAATTGTGTTCTAGAAACAATATTATGTTAATGGCACAAAAGGGGAGGAGGGATGGGGGGTTGTTACCAGCACCTCTGCTGTTGCTGTACGTGAAAAAATTGGAAAGGAAGTCGTCTGTTGTATTTCACAAGAATTGAGGACATGTAGCAAGTAAACTCAAAAGAGAACAGAAACACAACTTATTTCAAGTTGCATCTCAAATCTAGGTTATGTATTTGCAGAATTCCTGGAAGATGATAGTTCACAATGCGCTTGTTTAGTTCAGAGGTGTATTTTAGCTTGCCATAGTTACATTATGGTACAGTCCTTGAATGCTTACAATCCAAATAGCTAGCTGTTCTTCTTTGGAGAACATTAAATACAATGTGAAAAGCTACTGATTTATTGACTAAATTACCACAGAGGGAGTGATGCTAAGTTAACTATTTCAGCAGTTCTGCTAAAACTTTCCATGTAGATAAACCCTGAATACCATAACTTTATTTTGTGTCAGTTTGAACATCTTTATCCCAGTAGCGTGGGAGTGGAATAAGTACAGCCGCTCCAGCTCTTTACTATTACTTTTTAATGTGGTTTTAGAACTGGTGTAGGTATCTCATCAGATCAATGTATGTATGTGAACACAACCATCAAACTAAATGTTTGGCCCTGACTTAAATTTGCCAAACAGTCAAAATATAGATGTGTGTCTCATACTGTGTGTTTGTCATCCATTATGCTTAGATCACAGAACTTAGAACAATTTGGGATTCTATTGAACCTATGTACTGTAGTGCTGTGTGCAGGTAAAAGGCTGATCTAGTAAAAGCTCCTTTTTTCATATCCTTTGTTGCGAAAGCATAAATATATAATCAAATCTTTGTCAAGGGGCTTAGAGAGCCATCTAAGCAGATGTTTACTCAGCTGAGTGCATAGTTAAACATTTCTTCAAACAAATAATGAAAATAAGTATGCACATTTCAGAGCCATAAACCATTCAAAACTTATTATCTAATTTGAGTTAGTCTTTTAGGTAAATATTGACCTTTGCACATTTTGGAACGAGCAAATAAATGCTATTATACCTCTCTTTTTGATTGGTTTTGATGTTGTTTTTTTGGTTTTTGTTTTTGTGGGGTTTTTTTCTAGAATAAAACAATGTATTTGGGACCTGCTAGTCCTTGTCTAAATTAAAGGAAAGCTGATAGTGTTCAGTGTTCTTAAGCTCTCAACAGTAGCAGCAGATTTATTTTAGGGCTCCTTAGTCTTGTCTTTGGTACTTGAGGTTTGCATCACTGAACTTGCAAAATGTGGTTACTGATAACTAACACTGAAAGATATTGAGCAACCTTTGGAGACTGCGTTATTGGTAGTTGAGGATTTTTGGAACCCAGACGGTGATAAACCTTCCGAGCTGTTTCAGGAACTTCTTGCAGTTAAAGCACTCGGAGAAGATGTGGGGCTTCCTCAAGTTGGTAGTATTGAGCTGGGTGTAACAGACCATGGGTGAAATCTCAGCACAGAACCATTAGGCTGCTCCCCCAGGTTCAGACTAAGGGTTGTTCTGAGGGAGAGGAGGCTTTGGATTATGTTTTCAAAAATGTACTTTTGCAGTGATCAGCATGGGTTTGTAATGCTTGTGCTTTTTCTATATTGCATGTGTCCCTGGTTACTTTCTAAAATTCTCTTTGCAACTCAGTTCCTTAGTGTTGGGAAGCTCAGTGTAAACAGTGCATTTGTCTTGAGTTGAACAAAAGGTAGTTGTTTAACATTTTGGCTTTCTGAAATCTGCTTCCTATGATGGATCCGTGTGGTTCAGATAGTTTGCTTTTCAAAAGAACCAGTTTAGCCTCTGTTATTAAACAAAAGATTTTGATTGATAGTCTTTAATTAAACAAATAGGCTCCATATGGACCTTAGTAATATGTTTGTTTCCTGTCCAGGGCGATCGATGTGCTCCAGTACTGGTCAGGACTGGTTTTTGGGCTTAAACAGTAACTCAGCCTGTCTAGTCAGGCTCTGGTCTCTCCTCTGGCTGAAAGCACTACTTGGGGCATTAACTGTGAAAGTAATTTATTCTGAGTTTTTTATTTTTTTAAATGCTTTGCTCCAATATGACTCTTCGTGGTTTTCAGGTGGTTGGTGGACATCCCGTAATTGGGAGTAAAGGGAACTGATGAAGTACACTTGTTGAGGCATCACTAGGTTACATTGCTTTCTTCCATGTGCTGCGCTCTGCTTATATTTTGTTTTATAAGTGAAGTTTAAGATAACCGTGTGTAAGTTGGCATAAATGTGGTACTACGTGCAAGGCAGTTGAAGTAAAAATTAATATGGTAATAAAGTAGGTGTTAATTCCCAAGAATTCACTTAATGTGTCTAAATTTCTAGATCACAGTTCAAAGTATTTTTGCAAACTCCACTTAGATGCAGTCTGGTTGTGAAAAATAGAATGTGCATAGGAATTTGCAGGGGAGGAAAAAACCCTGGTAGGGTGTTTGGAAAATTTATTTGAAATATGTTAAAACTAACAGCCTGTGGTTTATATTGTGCGTCCCATCTGGCCTTCTATAAAGCAGGTATTAAAAACAATCCAAAAGTGATCACTATTAAATATTCTCTATTGACATGTTTGATCTCTTTTTATTGAATTGGCAAAGAACTGGGGAAAGTTTTCTTAGAAGCTACAGGGTGGTAGACTATCAGCACAAATCTAAATACTTGTATAAATGCTTTGATGCTTGCACTAAAAAGTTGATGTATAGCTAGCATTAAATCCGTATCTCTCTTTTGAAAAGTTATTTACTGCAGCTCCCATAGGGGAGAAGGAACCACCCTAGAGCTGCAGAGTTCTGTAACGTATTTCTTTTCATTGAGTTGTGCAAGTACTAGAGCAGTGCTCTTCTAAACTTAGATATATAAGTTTTATCAGAAGCGCAATTTAAACAGATTTTTAGTGCAGTGAGGTATATAGATGGTAGTATTCTACTGAGTATCTCAAAATTGATTTGTCATCTTTTCAATTGTTCTGTAAAATATTACAAGCACTATTAAGATTGACTACTTGGACTATTACAAAATAAATTCTACATTTGCTGCAACCATTACAGCACCTTTCATAGATGTTTATGATGAGAGAGGGGAGGGAAGAGTCTTTGTTCCTTGGAGGAAATTAGAAAGTCTCCTGTGGTAGAACCTTTTTCTTTGGGCGATTGTCAGAGAATGTGCTTTCAATTTAAGCATTGGCAGGAATAATTATGAAACAAACTTTGCCAGGATCAAACAAGGCTCATCTGAACTGTAAAATAATTTAGGAATTAAAATAGTGAAACTACATTATCTATGACTCTTGACCTGTTGTTTAAAACTGTGTTTGTGTCACAGTTGCTGGTCCTCAGTTTAAAAAAAATATCTGGAGAAGATCTGGGAGAACTGAAGTCTTTAAACCTGATGACTGCACTAAGCAAAACCTTGGGAACTGCGATGTGTAATAGATAAATACAATAACCACACCAACTTTTCCACTTAGAAAAGAAGCCAGGCCCGGCAGACCCAGCATGTTCTTTGCTGAAGGAAGAAAGCACGTGCAGGGAAGGGAGAGGATGAGTAAGGATTTGCAAGGGGAGAGGATGAATAAGGACTGATCTCATGTCTTTCTTACAACAGGATTATGGGGCATCGAAGGTAGAAGGTGACAGGTTCAGTGCAAGCAAGAAGAGGAGGGAATCGCACTGCAGAGATCTTTGGTTTTGGATGTTACAGTTGCTAAAAGTTTACACGGAGAAATTTGTAGAAGTGAGGTCCCTGAGGGTTACTGAGTACAGAAAGCCACCTCTGGCTCAGGAGGTCTGAGTTAATTTTTTTTTTTTTTTTTGAAACTAGGGAGATATTTGAGAAGTATCCTTATGTGCTTTCCTTCTTCAGTCTTAAGGCGTTAGTGTTTCTCTGCTGTCAATCAGGATACTGGGCTAAATAAGCCTTTAATTTTATCTGGACATTATCTTGAATAAAGATACATGGATGAGAATAATAACTTTGTAACATTGTTTTGTTTAGATGTATAAAGTATACAGATACTCATAACAACAAAGGAAAAAGTGTTTTATGCAAACCGTTACCTGATTTGAGGCACAAAGATTTCTGCTCATCTTGTACGGAGGTCTTTGCATCTTGTTCCCTGATGTTTCATGAAGTGTCACAGCCCGGCTCCACTGCTTCCCTTTAATGCTGATCTCTCCTTCTGGCTGACCAGGGTTTGAGATCAAATGCTCATCTACACGTGTGTTCTAAAATGAATATGCTCAAAGAACACTTGTCATTTGGGCAGGGGGGCTCTTTTGGGCCTCATGGGACGAAGACTGGAAAAATATTTGTTTGGGAAAAGTTTGTAGAGTTTGAACTATTTGAATTTAGTATTCAAAATCTTAAAATAGTTTTGTTACTGTCTTGAATTAAATATCTAACTTAAAGAACTTCCCTTCATTAAAAAAATAAAGGGGAAGGAGAGGTGGGATGCATCAGAATAAGTTAATAATAATCATCAGCATAATAAATGGCATGAGGATTTTGGCAGTGCTGAGAATCACCTGGCACTGATAATCTGAGACTGAAATGTTACAAGGTCCAAGTTGTTTTGGTAAAACTTGAGCCTGTTGACACTTGAGAATCTAGTTAGCTGTACATTTGGAATTATTTAAAGAATCTTCTAGAATCTTCTCATATGTTTGTTCTTTACCCTTAATGAGCCAAGTCAAGCAGGTGGTTTCAGATAATTCTAACTTATACTCAAAGTCAAGTTTCTGCAGCCTTTCATTGAAAATGACTTTTTTTTTTTTCAATAATGAATTTGCAGTTCTGGAGAGGTTAGCAAATATGAAAAGCTGTTTTTAAAAACAAGAGCTGTGTTTTAAAAGCATTACAGGTTTTCTTATTTGCATAAAATGTGTGTGGGAGGGTGTTAAATATGTGCTGGAAAATACATAAAATGAGGGTTCATAGTGTGCCACTGTTTTTTGAAGGATAAAGTACATAATTTTTCTCAAGTTAGTTTACAATTTGAAACCTTTAAGTGCAGTCAAGGTTAAATTGCTGTGGGAGGTCTGCAGAGTCAGGTTCTAACATTTGTAGTTTATAAGAACCATAATAATAGCACCTTCCTGCAGAACAAGACCATAAATGAAAGAAGAATAATTCTTGAATTAAAAAAAAAAAAAGAATGGTATGCAATTGGTAGGACTAAACCATGTTTAATAGGATCATTGTCTGTTTTGTTTACTTGCAGAATACAACAGCTGTTTGAAGAGATATTAGGCAATAGCAGGCAATTGAAATGGCTCTCTTGCGGGTTTATGCTGCAAATAGTAACTCCCACATCGTTGTCCTCCTTATCAAACCCCATAGCCAACACCATGGAACATCTGAGCTTGTTGGACAACCACATCCCTGGTAATACCACTCTTATCACTGCAGTTGAATTGGAGCGCTTTGTGAATCTGCGTTCGCTCGCTTTGGATTTCTGTGATTTTACAGCTGAAATGGCAAGAGTCCTGGCTGACAGCAACCATGTGCCTTTGCATCGACTGTCCCTCCTGGTCCACAGTGTTTCCATAATGCACAAGTCATTGGACAGCATGCCAGAAGATGAGAATTGGAAGGCGCTGACTCGCAACAGCACTAATCTTCGGGTCTACATAATGGCTTTTGATGTCAAGAGCGATGATATGTTAAGGATTCTTAAGCCCAGTATCCCCCTAGAGAGGATTCACTTTGACAGCTACATCACTTGTGTTTCAGGGGCTGTCGTTGACCTCATATCCAGGCAGTACGACAAGTTCCTCACTCATTTTATCCTAATGAATGATGTGATAGATATGTCTGGCTTCCCAGATCTTAGCGACAACCGGAATGAAGATCCACTTGTCTTATTAGCCTGGAGGTGCACACGGCTGTCTCTTCTAGCTGTTCATGGTAGGTAACACGTTGCATGGGCATAATATGTGACTTTGAAGTACTTACAACACTTCAGCCTTTCTAATCATTATGTGTTTGGTGGAGTGGTGTTCAAAACTCTTCTCCACAGTTGCTATATGTGCTGTTGTTTCTTATGCTGGTATTTTTCTGTTTGAAAATATGAAGATGTTTATTGTGTATGAGTTCTAAACATACTTGCAACTTACTAACTTCTGTTGAGAAGTCACATAGGATTTTATTAGGCCGCTCGCAGAAATGAGGATAACCGAGAACTGAGCATTCCAGGAGGCTTATCCTGAAAGTGATCTGTGCTGTGCAAGTTGCACTAAGTGGCTGGTTTTGTAAATGTGACCACTGAAAATATTTACTGTTTTACTGTGAGCTTGTATGCTGGCAAGATGAGATGATTGTGCTTCCTGTTTGTAAATAACATGGCTGAGGTAAAGAAGTGTGTCCCCAACTTGGTGGCAGATGAAGGCTGAAAAATACAATGTGGAGGAGGTTGCCTTGCTGAGTGCATTGGTTTCACCAGTAATACCCAAGCTAGGTTTATCCCACCTATTTATTTGCTAGATAATAGTAAACTGAAAAGAAGGTGTGCATTTGTATTCAGCTTTGTCATCAGTACAGTACGTGCTAGAAGTTACAGTTATTTTGCAAATTTTAAGGCACCTGATACTGAAATAATGCAGAATAGGGGTTTTTTTGGTTTGTGCTGGAATCAGCTTCTCAAGACCAAGTTAGCATGAAAATGCATGAAGGAGTTAAGTAATGACTCTGTATTGTGTTGCATAAGAATGAATGCCCGTTTCCTCAGGCTGCTTGGGGGAGTAAATCTCCAGCCATTCAGCACAAACAGGAGAGACCTTCAGCAGTCAAGGTTGTACATTCAGATTTCCTTTGGATAAAGTCAGAAGGTCCTGCTGCATTTGCTAGAAAAAGTTTTTCCACTGTCTTCTACTGAAAAATTATATGGGAAAAAAAAAAATCAATTCAACTGTCTCTCCTTTATCATTTCCAGGTCTGACAGATACTGGCACATGACCATACCACTCTAAATGTGGATTTTGGCAGTTTCTTTTAACATTTGGATACAAGTTTGAGGATTTTTTTTTTTTTTAAGGCATTACCTGAAATTGTCCTCCTGCTACAGGGAAGTCCTCTAGTGTGTTATCTAAACTTAAAAAGATGGCAATATATCTGAACATAAGCTAGCCATAGTATCATTTAATATCAGTGCATGTGTATTGAGTGGAAAGTATTAGTCTGTGCAGAGCACTGGGAAAGCAAACATTGCCTGTGATTCTGTCTAGCAAATGGTGGTTGCTGCATCTTCTTTGGAGAGATGCTGTGTATACCTGGAGGAGAGAATGGCCCAATATCACCCTTCCTCTGACAGTGGGATTCGGATTCTATCCCCTTCTTTTCTCCCCTCCTTGCAGCAGAATCTAGCTGAGCTGCTCACAAATGCCTCCTGATCTTTTTTGAGCTGAGAATATGACTTCTGTGGTACTACAGCATAAGCATCTTTCTTCTAGAGTAGCAACTGTGGGAAAAACGTGACTAGGAAGAAAGATCTAGGATGCTGTGATGCCTCAGTACAGCATCTTAGCCTCACGCTTTTATCTTCTGAGGTTTACCAGATAATGGTTTCCAACTGCACTTGTCACGTTGTTCTTGGTATTATCAAGCTTCCTTCAGGAAAAAATGATGGTTTTGTTCAAGGTGCCATCATTTGCTTTACATGTAATACTCAGGTTTTTTATCCTGTCTCTTGAAGTGGCGATTCTTCAGTTTCCAATACTTCTCAGTTCATGTGAGTTGGGCTTTTTATTTGTTTTGTTTTCCCTTTTTTGATATTAGTTTGCTCTGGAAAAAAAAAGGCTTTGGTTTACATATAGTTTTGCCTGCCCCTTGTCACTGACCAAAAGAGGAGGGGGAAAACATACCCTAAGGACGCTCTTTTCCTTGAGTACCTCGAGATTTTATTCTGTGGGAAGTCATATCTTTCCACCCAGGTCGCCTCTTCAGGAGCAGAGGGAAGCTGATTGAAGGACGTTAAATACATTATTGCAGAATAAAGGAAGGGTGTGAAGAGCGTGTGTGGTCCTATGGTATGGGGACAGTAGAATAGTCAGAGTGGTATTGTCTGATATTGTAAATAAAAAGCATCGTCTATCTATGGGGGTTGAAGTTTGTTTTCTTTTTTTTTTTCTCTCCTGCTTAAGAGAAGGACACAGCATGTGGATTTTCAAGACTTTGTGTTGTAAACATATTGTGTTACGTATGATATTCTCGGTTTTGTTCTGTCCATGAGCGAAACTAAAGTTAGAATTTTTACTGGAATGGAAAAACAAATTATGATGTGCGGGTGGTGAATTTGTTTTTCAGTGATATTTGTAGTGAAGTGATCATTCCCTGTCACCTCTGAATACTTAGCCAAGCAGAGGCTTTTTGGCTGCTGAAAGGTTACTGAGAAACTTCAGGCAAAATTTTTTAAAGGAGGGTTAATTTACAATGAGATTAAGTTGTTCCAGAACATGGAGGATCTGACCTTGAGAAGTTATAGCAAAAGCCATATACCTGAACCACAGGGATGGCACAGCAGGGGACTTAACCGCAGTTGTTGTTCCCTTTCCTCTAGCATTTTCTGTCAAGGATTTCTTTAGTAAGTTCCTTTACGATCAAGATAACTGGAAGGTGCTGTGAGCTCCTTCAAATCCTGATAAGGGAGTGTCATTGTACAGGTGGAATTTTCGATTGGATTTCATGTCCTACAGCCTTATTGACAACTTCATCTTCTGTGGGCAGTTATGCTGGAGGTGAAGTATCAGCAGAGGAAAATTGTGGGAATTCATTCATTCCTAATGGCTAATATACAAGAAATGAGCCATACAGGTGTGTGCAGGCTGCTCTGTTGAAAACCTGCCTACCTTGGGCAACATATTTACAGGAAGCGTTAGAGATGAACAGCAGGAAAAAGTAAAAGAAAAAAAGAATGAAAAATATCTCCTTTATTACTTTGACATTAGTTTTCTTCATTCTTTAATTAGCTGTCTTATTTTGATACATTATGATAAGAGCATGTTAACTGCGTCATTGAAGACCAAACCATGGTTAGTTTTTATTTCTCACCAGCTTAATTCCCCACTTCAAACACTGTGCAGACTGCGGCTTTGCTTGGAATCTAAGCGGGCACCTCACCAAGAGACTTAGCACCTGTGAGAACCATGACGAAGGCAGAAATGAGCCTATTGCAGAGGAAGGGTTGACTCGGCAGAGCTTCCAAAAAGGGAAGTTCCCAGATCATCTGTGGTTTGCATCTGAATAAGGGGGAGCTCAGCATGTGCCTTAGCCAGGGTACAGAAAGCTGACAGGTAGCTGGGGAGTAGGTGTTTTTAAAGAGGGATGCCAATATATGCTAATGGGAAGAGAGGGAAGCTTTGTAATTATTTTTAATCTCAGATAGAACAAGAAGATATATATGTAGATTTTTTTAAAAATTATTATTATTTTTTATTTTTTTGTTTTTAATACTGGCGTGACCTGTTTTCTGGAGAGGCTTCTGGTTGCTGCATGTTGGGTTTTTTTGTTTGTTTGGTTTGCTTTTTTTTCAAGTTTACCTTTAATGCAACAAAGGCAAACTTCAGATTTTTTTTTTTTCTAGCACAAGCACAGCTTCGAAACAGTCCTTAAAATAATTGATTACCCACTTTTTTCATTCTATTTATTTATACTACAAAATAGATTACAGGAGGTTTGAAATGGTAGTTACAACTTACCTTGGAGTAAAGAAGTTCACTTTTCTACAAATGTTAAAAGAATTATATCTAGAAAAGCTTGGTCAAGCTACCTGGGATATTTCTGATACTTCTGTATTCAGAATATGAAATGAGGATTTACTACTTCAAACCAAAAAAAAAATACTGTAGGGGAATTGTTTCAGATGGAAGGTGACAAAATAGGTTGGGGAGGATGTTTAGAGGCGCTGGTATTAAGTACTTCAGTAAAAAAAAGCCTTGTACCAAAATGACAGAGTAATTTTTTTTTTTTTTTTCTTTCCTCCTTCCTCCAGGTTACACAGTTTGGGCTCATAATCTTATAGCAATTGCTCGTCTTCGTGGCTCTGACTTGAAAGTTCTGGAAGTCACAGAAGAAAGCATTGATTTCGACCAAGGAGAGCTGGCTGATCAGGATGTGGATCCCGTGCACAATCTCATCGAGCAAGTGTCTCTGGGATTGGGTCGACCTTGGCACGCAGTCATGGACATCGAGCTGCTCAGTGTCTTCACTGAGCCAACCCGTCACTTTTACAGGGAGATGCAAAGCTTCAGTGAAGGCATTTAGCTCCTTATTTACAATTCCTGTGGTTACATATGCAAGTAGGGTCCTATTATGTTTTGGTTTTTTTTTTTTCTTTTAGTAGCGTGAATTAACCCCTTTTGTGCTGTGTTTAATCAGTATTAGCTATATAGAATTATATATGTGTATTCTACTTCTTGATCAAAGAACGTAGTCGGGTATTGGTTTAGAAGCTGAAAGTGGCAGTGTTTAGGGTTTTCACGGTTAATGGACTTGTCTACCAAACCTTACAGAGATACAGCCAAAGGCTGTCTGAGGTTGCCGGCTAACTTTACTTTTATTGAGTAACTGCATTTTGAATGATTTTACTATTATATCGGAGTTCCGTGCTCAGGAGCCAACTCTCTCAAATCCCCATATCCATAGCCTGGTGGATTTCTGTGCCGTCATTTTGTGCATCACCTGGTCGCGTGCTGCTTCATGGGCTTGAAGGAAGAGCAGTCTGTCCAGGGCGGTTCCTTGTAAGACCCTCACCCTGCGTTGTGTCACGTGCGGGTTCTGAAGCATGATTTAACTACCGTTCTCAGCTTTTCTTAGCTGTCAAGCGGTGGTGTGAAACACTAGCTTTCCGGGTACCTGCGCTTCCAGATTCACTCCGTAAGCTGTAGTCTGTCAGATTCTTTGCAAGCTCCTCCTCGTTTATTCTCATGTTCTGTCATCTTCCTTAAAAGTTAGCTTTGGGCCAAAGTTTAAAATAAAAAACCAGGAATGTGCACTCCGATGAGGTAAAAACATAACAGTGAAGACTCAAATACAAAGGTATACACCTGCAAACAAACATTAGTCGTGAAATCCCTAGCAACCAAGTCACTGGATTTTCTCTGTCAGCGCCTGTGTCAGCTGCCAAAGAATAGATTAAAAACGAAGAAGTGCCCACATGCTGGCAGGGGCAGGCCGACTCTTGGCCTGCCAGATACTGCTAGATTGTAATATATAAGGTCGAATTTCGACCTGTGGTACACAGCTGTGCTGTGGCTCAGTCAGCAACCTCAGAACTCTTAACAAACATGCACCTGTTTCACTGTGAATAGTGAATGTAAAGGAAGGGAAGGAAACAAATACAAAGCTTGTTCTATCACAGGTATGAGCTGCTATGATGCATGAAGAACATTCCATGAAGTATGTTTTAAAATCTTGTTATATCTGAGAGGCTTTAAAAGCCGATTTAACTGTTTCAGGGCAACCGCGGTACAGACGTGGTCTCTGTGAGACTTCCACCTGACCCCAGTTTTAAGTGGTACGAATGTTGTGCATTTAATGTTTAAAGGACAGTCTGCAATAATAAAGTAAGTGGCCAACGTGGGTGCCCAGCAGTGCTGAGACCTGGCTGCTATATTGTAAGCTTTGGAAAACACAATTTATGCAACAGATGTCCAGATATGATTCTATTTATGGAAAAAGTTTATATGTGTTTTACAAATGGTTTTACCATCTTATATTAAAATGACCTTTTGACAGGTGTGCGCTGTTTTGTCTCCAGTGAGCACATACCATGCGGATTTTATATGTACATCAGTAGAGTGAATCCACTGGCACAGTGTGTGTATATGCCAGATGTGGTGAGATTTTATCTTATAAATGTGATCAGATAAAAAAAAAAACTCCTGACAGAAAATGTAAGGAAACCAGCTGAATGTTTGAATTGATGACTGATGTTGTATGGTTTATGTTAAATGTATATTCTTTTAATCAATGAATAAAGCATTAAAAATTGATCGCTGTATAAAATACTTTATTGTATCAGCATGAAGATTTTTAGAATTAAAATGCAACATTGTTCATAAGCTGTGTATAACTGGTAGCTCCCATTGTGTTTAGGTCAACAAAAGAGTCAAAAGTCGTACAGTAATATTTTTTTAATTTGGCTGAATTTCGTCAACGTTTTTTGAGGAGGTGGAGGAAGGGGATGGCTGCTTTGCTAAAGGTCAGACTATCAGACCCAGTTAGCACAAACAGTATATCATGATATGACTTATTAATTAGACTGATACAGTAAACTGTGGATTGTAGACTATAGAAGACTATTTTTGAGAAATTCCTGCATCCGTTGCAATTGCTTAAATCAAAATCTAATGTGCTCAAGAAAAAAAAAAATGTGTAGTACTTTTTTGGTGTCCCACTATTAAATAGATTATGAATACCTGCAATGCTTCAGTTTGACGTTTTATCCATACTTGAAGTACATAGCTGCGCAATCTGAGTGGAAACTGGAGATGCCTGGTAAGCTGCGGAGGAGCCGCTGTGCCCCGTGATGGCTGGTTGTGCTGTGAGAATTGTCGGAGTGGCTGTTTGGTGTGTGCGCCAAGCACAGATTTCATTGGAGCTTCTGAGTGTCATTTCATGACAGTCCAAACTCCTGCCAAGTGTGAGAATTGCACTGCTTGTTGTCTGAGCAGATCTGGAAAGCAAGATCATTTACTGACTTACTGGAGAGATGCTGTGGGTAGTAACGATCAGGTAAATACAGCTTTTCAAATTCCAGTAAAGTGACATAACGGGACTTGGTCTTGGTGCCCTTCAGGGCTCAGCCTCAGGAGGCAGGTTTATGTGGCACTTAAATCTGACAGGTATTGTTCAGCATCATCTGGACGTCAGATTTGGTGATAAAGTGATGAAGATTTCTGGCTTTTTCCCTGGAACTTCCTGAAGCAAATGCTGCATCCTCTCGTGTAAACAGAGTTGCAGGAGGTTAATTTTTATCTCTACAGACCACAGGGTTTCTATGGATAACTGCCTTGCTTAGCGCAGCTGGGAAGTAGCTTCTTTAGCTTTCTGTTATATAAATGAGTTTCTTTTGTTAGTGTAACCTATTTTCTGCTTTGTTTTTAATTAACTTAATCTTGAAAGGTAAGATAAGGAGCAGGAGGGACAGGCCCCTTGCCCATGGTAGAGAGAGGTGCTGTCCTTTCACTTGCTGCAGCCACAGCACACAGCGTTCAGAGCAGGCTGTGTCCGTGGGTGTCTGCTCTTCGTGCTCCAGGTCGGATTTTGTCACACAGTCTGATCACTGTGTGCAGCTTGTGTTCCAGGAACCAAGTCCATGTACTTAATACATACAGGCTACTATAACCTTTCTGACTTTACAAGTATAGGGAGTCCAGCAAGGCATGAGTGTGTGGTGAAACCTGGACCTTGAGCAGTGTGGAGAAATGCGCTTCTGATTGTTCTGCCGTCCTAGAAATGAATAAAAATTGGGTTTGTTTGTATTTTTAGCAACAATCTGAACTAGTAATACGAAGATGGAGGGATTCAACTTTTTTGGGGTAACAGGGTCTTCCAAGTCTGAAATTATTCCATTCTCTCTGTGGGGTGATTGAGTCCATGCTTGTCCTGCAGCATCTTAGTGCAGCTAAGTTTTGTTTTGCCTGCAGCTTTCAGTATCATTGTGGGCACAGAGTATACTGTTTTGGTGGAGGAATAACTGTGTTTTTGCAGTTAACTTAGTTAAAAGCTAGAGCAAATATTTAACCCATAGAGAGAACACGGTATCTGTTCAGAAAATATAGTTACATTCATAAGTAGTTTGCAACCGTTAAGGTGAGTTGGAAGGAAAAAAAGGGTTCTTACAGTGGCAGTATTACCAAACTAATGACCCCTGTACGATCCACTGGCTCTACATACAGGGGCAAGCTGGCAGCTCTGGTTGTCCCTATCATTGATGACAAGGGTAAAACCAAATAATTCATTTTAGCATCCTGGTGAAGTCTTTCAGGCAAACTTAGAGCCTTTAGAAAACAAATAATTGGCTAAAAATGGCGCAGCAGCTGGATTAAGCTAAATAGCAGTTTAAACAATTTAACATGGATAATGTTTTAAAATGTCTGTTGTCACAATCTGTCATTTAATAGCTCGAGTACAAAGGCTTATCCAAAGGCCTTTGAGAATTAAACTAGAAGTAGAAAGGAGAATAAAGAAATGGCAGGAATGAGGCATGGAAGAGTTCTGCCACTGAACTAAGCCTGTGTGGAAATAATGGTGGGAGCAGAACTGAGCTGCAAAAGAAAAAGCCCTTGCTTGGCACACTTCACCTAAGCAATTGCAGAAAAAGTGGGCTGGAGACTTCTTTTTTTTGGTAACTGCTAATTATGGGCTGTGGTGGCTGTATTCATACTCAAGGCTGAAACTGTGTGTGTGTGCAGAGAATGGGGGAATGGCAGCAGGACTGCACATGGGGCTTGCTAAAAGCAGTTTCCTTCTCTATCGTAAAGGGTCCATCACAGCTGACAGCATTGGGAGTCAGGACACAAGGTTCAAGTTGAAGCTGAACTGACAGAACAGCCAACAGCCTCTAGCAGAAGTCTTTAAATTGTACAATAGTCAGTAAAAATAGAGCTGGGGTCTAGCCCAGAGCCAGAGTGGCACAGACAAACTGCAGGGAAGTGCCCATCACTGCAAGGGAAGAAGCAAACAGCAACCTCAAGCAAACAGGTAGACAACACACCTAATGCACAAAATTATTAATGCTGCAGTTTGCTACTTTTTTGTATTTTTTAAGTTCTGCTTTTTTATGGAGCCCAGCAATCACTACAAAACGTGCATGGGCACAACTAATATATAAAATGCTTTGTTTTAAAATGTTTGCCACCATGTTCTTGACCATTTTGCTGCTTTTTTGTGATGTGTATGTGGTATACTTGCTTCTGTGCTTGGTCTAGGCAAGCAAGAAATTCTACCTTGCTTTGCAGTTTTAATTATCTGTATTATCTGTTAGGATGAGCATGCATAGAGATATCCCCTGCCCCATCCTATGTGGCCATTTTGTTGAGTAAGAGTAAGAGTTGAAGGAACTGGGGAAGTGGTATTTTTGTCCCTCCCGGCTTCCCAAATGCCAGTGTTAAAATCTGAAGACTAAAAAACTAAATTCATCTTGAGAAAGTAAAAAAAAAAAACCACCCTAATATTAGTTTGCTGCAGCCATTTCATCTTCAAAGGCAAAGGTCTGGTGCCGCTGAAGCATCATCACATAGCCATGACTCCTCCTTCCCCTGTCATTAAAAAAACCCATAAACACATTTTCAGTAAAACACCACCCCCCACTCTTGGTTTTGAAGAGGTGGGAGACTTGCTCTACATTTTGTCTTCCCCTTTGTAAAGCTCTCCTGTGTGGTCATCAATGTAGTATGTTTGTAGTAGGGAATGATATTAGTTCCTCTTCACTTGAACTGCTTCTATAGTACCATGTTAACAGTGACAGTGCATTCATTTTCAGGAGATTTTTATTAACAGTTTTGTTTTCACATTCTATTCATAAAGCAGCAAGCATCACTTTTGGCATGCAGAGATTCCCTGTACAGCTGAACAAGGACAAAGCAGCTGGGCTTTTAAAATATGGTTCACATGATTTAATTTTATACACCTCTGAAGAGATTACTCAAGTTAGAAATACTTAATTTAAAATTACTATTGTACAATGGAAATCACTTATTCACAATATTCATAGTTATTTCATTCTTTATTTACAAAATACTATCCTGAGAATTTTCTATTAAGCTTCAATTTGAGCAAAGGAGTTTATGTATACCTAAGTAACAATGGTTACTTAATGTAAGGAAAAATGCCATTAGGAGAGTACAGAAATGGTTTGGCACATTGCTCAAATGACTGTCAAGTCTCCTGTGGTGGTTCTGGTTGTTCTACAGCTGATGGATTTGACTGAGGTGGCTCAACTCTATTTTCAGGATGTGGTGGTGGAGGCAAAAATCCAGGTCGTGGAGGCGGATAGTGAGGGTAAGATCTCATCGGAAATGGATTTCTTACTGTGAGAGAAGCAAAGTATTCCAGTTAGTGTCAGCTGTAACAGCAAACACATACCTCCTGCTACCCCACAGAGCTTGCTACTCAGCAACAGCCTCACTCAACAGATGTCACGAAACAGACCTCAGTTAAGTCTTCTGTTCCAAAGAGACAAAGATGCTCAGAAGGGAAGGACACATCAAGCACTTTTTTCAGTGGTTACCTCCACCAGACTCATGGCAGCAGCCAGTGTCTGTTAATGGGCTGCTGCTGCTGCCACCATCACCTCTGCTCTGTGGTGGCAGCACTTGGCTCCCACACCTGACAGATACTCTGGAAAATAACAGTAGTTCTGCACAGGTTAATCAGAGAACAGCGAGAGGCAGAAGCAGCCCTTCAGTCTGACACATCTTGCTCCACTAATGCAAACTCCAAGGAAAAACAATTAATTATGTCCCAAATGCATGCTTTTGTATGGACACTAGCATACCTCGAAGCTAAAGGATGAAGCTTTAAGATTTATATATGATGCAACCTTGTAGGAAGAAAAGGATTAAGGTAAACATCTACTTGCTTTCCCACCCTAACAATAACTCTTTAAATGCTGAAGTGCTATGTGTATTTTCCAGCCAAAGCTAGCATTTGTAAAAAACATTATCAATATAAGCAACTGTTTAGAAGCCAAAGTGTTCAATGCAATTAACCTTCATCAGAGAAGATGCTCCCAGTTAGATAAACTGAGAAGCAGTACGTGCAAATAAAGATTTAAGTGTTCACCCAGTGTGATAACTCACTACCTGCACAAAGCACATGTGTTCATCAACTTAGCTTGAAGTAAATGCCGGCAAACGCTACGTACTTGGCAGCGGAGGGCGTGGAAGCCCGAAGTCTCGTACTGGAAAACATTCACGTGGTCCGTATATGCCAGCAGGAGAAGGGGGAGGAAAAGGGGGCCCCCGTCTCATGAAAGGTGCTCTGGAATCCACTGGCATCATCGGTGGCCTGACTGGAGGGAAGGGTGGAGGAGCAAACCCCGAACCGACAGCTTCGCTTTCAGAAGCCAACGGCTGATCAGGTAGTGAGCTCTGCAACACAACAAAAACAGGGAGGTCAGCTTAGGGAAAGGGATATGAAGCAGGAACATCTCTGATCCCATCAGGCCCACTTTGATGTAGACACTCACACTGGCTCACGGCTCTGCTTTAGCTGCAGCAGAATCCTGAGCAAGGCTGTCTCAGCTTGCCCACAGTTTCATCTTTTGGGTTGTAATTAATTTTTAGCAGGTATTGTATTAGTCACGCAAAATTAATTCACAAGACAGTTAAGTGCTGTGTTAAAAGCACACAATTTTATAATTTGGACTTCACAATGCAATATAACATAACCAACATACTAGAGACAAATTTTCCTAAAAGTTTTGCAGAAAATTAAAGCTGCTTTAAATAAAATTTCTGTTTAGCTACTTACAGTAAGGTTAGAATGATCTTTCATCCCATTTCCACTTGGTTCTGTTTGTGGGCTATTTTCTGAAGGTGTTTGTCCATCTGTATGCAAAAGTTAAACAAGCTATTTAGCACTGACCTCCTTCTCCCCACCACTGATTTCAGTACTTTCTCTGAAATCAGGACATATAGGCAAGAAAAAAAATAAGTATTGCTGTACTAAGCAACTGTTCTGGGGGCAGATCAAAAGACAATCAGGAACACAAAGCTATGACCGAGTATCTTCTCCATTCTGTACAAGTTACATGTGAATTACAAGGGTGCAGCTTTTACCGAAGTTTCTTGTATCCAAATACGGCTTTTCCTTCCATTTTAGTTTTTTTATTTTTCCTTTTTTTTTTTTTAATAAGTTACAAGTGAATTTTCCTAGTGATACATCTTAACATTACTGTAGCAGTTCCACTCTCCCCTCCCTCCTGCTAATACTTTATTTCTTTGGTAAGTTCCAACTGCGAAGTTGGAGCCTGGATTTCAGTACTGCGAGACATTGCTGTTCTGAAGCCAGGTGGTATGTGTAGGATGTTCGGGTTTTTGTTGGTTTTGTTGTTTTCTTTTTTTAAACTTTTGTTGGACTTTTTTGCTATTTTTACAAATACTCACCCAAGCCTACTGAAATGAAATGCCTCTAAAAAGCACCATTCACGTACACTTAATGACCTGCTAAATGCTGGCAGCAAGATTATGTAGCAAAACCCTGTTTCCTTTAAGTAGGTTTTGAACTGCCCAAGAAGTGAATACAGCCTTTAATTTTCTTTTTTTTTTTTTTTTAACATTGTTGCTTGCCAGCTGCTGAAGAAAAGGGTAAAAATGGATGCAATGAGTTCAAAGACAGTGCACTCCTGCCCTTCAGTCAGCATCCAGGTGCTAAAAGAAAGACCTCAGTGGAACACAAAGTATTAGGAAGCAGAAGTGAAAGACAGGGAGGCTTGGGAAAGAGGGTAGGAACGTGAGTGGCTGTACAGACAGAACTGCCTTCCAGTAGAGAACAATTCCCTGTAAAACCTGAACCTTCTACCTGAAAAAGAATTCAGCATTCCCAGTTCCCAAACTGTGACAGCAAGTAAAAGGTTCTCCCTCTTATTGCCAGAAACTGGGCAAAGATGGTAAGTTACTACTAATCATATCAGTAACTGAATACTGGGTGGCAAAGTTCTGTTGGCAGTTTAATGGTTTCAGGCTAGCTGATAAATAAGACACATGTGACTTACTAGGCATTAAATAAGGATGAAAACTGCTTACTAAGTCTTAAGGCTTTATCTCTTAAACTGTTTCAGTGATACAGTTTAAGTCACCAAAACTTGCTGCTGAGTTTCTGGCTGTTGCTAAGTATCACTAACCAGAATTTACATAATTGGCCAATTTAAAACAAGTGGTACTTGGGTTGGTGAAATATGTGATTAAGTTGGGTGCAACTGCAAGTATGGTAAACAGTTTGAAGAAGGAGAATTCGGGACCTTCTAGTTCAGTAAACAAAGCCAGTGGACATTTGAAAATCTTTCCGTTATTCTTTCAGTCTTACTGACACCAGCTCTTTCTAACTTCACCAAATGTGGCATGGAAATGCACGTGAAGGTTTGTGATATTTTAACACTGTCGTGCCAAAACAGACTCAAGGCCAATCCTGAAAAAGAGACCGTTACTGTTGGTAACAGGGAAAGACTGAACCAAGGCCAGCAGGTGTTAAAAGGTTTTAACACAATGGAACATCAGGTCCATAGTAGCTATGAAGTTGTCCTCTTAGCACAACTTACTAAATATAGTCAACATATACCAAGAATCTCCATTTGATAGTATCATGAAAGCAATTTTCACCTGTTTTATCAAAAGACTGCATGTTGTAAGTTCGTAGTTCTGCTGGTCCAGAAAGCCTCCCAGTATTTGGAGGATTAGGGAAAAATCTTTCTTGTCTTCGAGGAGGAAGAACTGGATCAGAGTAAGGCTCACCTAACATTGAAGAAATCACAAAACAGGTCAGCTAACATTTATTCCCCGCATTCCATACAACTGTAGACGAGCACAATTATCTGGATATCTCATGCTCTTGTAAATATCCAAACTGACTATTCAGAGTGAGCAAACAAATCTTAAAGAAACCCAAACATAGGAATCCCACCAAGTATGTACTACAGCTTACATTTCTAAGGATCTGCAGAAGACAAAAGTTCATTGATTTTTGGTTTAACATACAGTAGAATTTCAAAAGTTATGATTGCCTAAGTTATAAACAGCGGGGACTTGAAACAAAGGTTCAGTATAGCAGTGAAGGTCGAAGGCAAAATAAGGTACTATATGTTTTAAGCCATTCTTAGACAAGAGTGCTGTTTTCTGTTACGTTTCATAGTGCTGTAATGTGTTTCCACCAATTCCTTGCATCAGATCTAGCAATCAAGCATGCAGGTACAAGACAAACTGCATCAGTGAGATCTAAGCGCAAAGATGGGGTAAGAACACAGTGCAAGTCAAGGAAACACAACGACCTCTCTGCAATGTCCTGTCAATAGATCAGATCTGGCAAATGAGAAATTGCATCCTGAGCAGACTTTGAGTTTTATCATCAGGCTTTCACACATATGTGTAGCAACTACAACATTGCTTGCTGCATCTAATAATTGAGGTACTTTAATCTGTGTACTTTACCTAATTTTTAACTTTTTTTTTAAACTTGTAGCATTTTTCCTTCTTTGTTACAGGTACACAGGAAGGTTGTCCTTCCCCCCACATTGCTTACTTTAGAAATATCAGTAGTATCCTCTCCAATTATCTCTGTCTTCCTTGAGTGACGATGTGAAATACAGATGCTTAGCTGAAGTAAGAGTGAAGACTGATTTTGTTGTTAAATATCAGAGGCAGTATCAACATGAAATATGTACCCAACAGGATGATTGTACCATGGTACTCCTGTACTATTAATGTAAAATTTTTTTTTAAAAAAAAGTATTTTTCAACATTAGCTAGCTTTTATTTATTTATAGCTAATGTGCCATTAAAGCTTTTTACTTCTTCAGATCTCTTATTAATCATCCAGCCCAGACAGGTCTATTGATGCACTGAACAAACCTTCAGTAAAATGATAAAACCAAACAGTTGATTGTACACTGCTAGTAACAATATACATTTAAAAGACGGCACAAAAGAAGTGCAACTGAACTGCACCATTCAAGAAGGGGGGAAAAAACCTACTATTAAAAAACCCTTTCCTGTGCAATTGCACATGCATTTCAAGAAAACATTTCATATTTTTAAGCAAAAAAATACTTTAATATATATTCACTGCAAGTCAGTAACCCCATTTTTCCACAGATACAGTAGCTAAGCAGAGTATTATACCTGGTGGAGGCAGAATTATCCTGCGTTCTCTATCCCAAGGTGGGGACAGGGACCCAGTATCTGATGGTGGTCTGTGGGGATCAGTTAATCTGTCAGAACTCAGCTCTCCTCTTTCATTACCAGCTTCATACATGGCAGTTGGTCCTCTGGATCCTAATCAAAGAAATCAGACAGCTATTTACCCAGGTACTTTAAATCCTCTATTATGGCTTTCTTCATCAAGTCTGAAAATAGTAGCATGAATCATGGAACGCCAACACTGTCAAGATTTGAGAGGTGCGTGGCTCCACAGGACTTTCCAGCTGTTTTCTGATGGCCAGTTACGTTTAATACAAGTGTTTAAAAGGTTTCTTCGGAATGAAAAAAATCTTAGTTCAACAAGAGTGTTATCTAGAGAACCTGTACTTTTAAAAAAAAATAATCATTTTAAGAGTTTCATTTAATTCGAATCAGAGAAACTAGTGGCCTCAAGATAAATCTTCTCAGTGCTAAAAAACCTGCTGCTAATCAAACTAAAAATTAGCACACTGAAAATTAACACTTGCATCATGACAAAATATCCATGTTACATTCACTCTTCTGGTTCTTTCTAATTCTTTATTCAAGAAAAAAATACGAGAAGACCAGGTAAACACATAACCAAGTGCAAGAGAAATTGTGAGAATCTGTGGTTTTAGGTTGCAAGCTTCCTTTAAAATAGATTTTGTCTGAAAAATGACAGAAATACTGAATTCTGGTATCACACTCTAATTCTCTGAAATTTGAAGCCATTTTGCATCTTGTACAGTGAGATGAGCACTATAACTGTTCTGTAGCTGGCATTATTGAAATACATCATTTGTTTAATCTACCCAAGTTACATTAGTGCTGCCTTTGCACAGTCTCTTTTCTTGCTAATCCTGCATCCTGAAATCCAGTTTTTACTCTTCCTCACCAGCAGAAGGTAATCTGCAATTTGAAGATACACTGGACGGTTCAGTTTCGTTACTTACTGTCTCTATACAAATAAATTGTCAAGTATGATTTTGCTTGTGTGTTGTATAGCTAGAGTTGAACATTCAATCTCAGACTTTTTCCTGACTTTGAAAATGAATCAACTTTCATATGTACTGGATATGCTTTTTACAAAGAACTAAGATAAATAAATAGTCCATGCTGGTCTTCTAAAAAAAAAAAAAATAAAAAATCATCGATATTGACTAGTGAAATCCCTATAGAAGAGACATTTAGACATACACCCATTGAAACCTGTACTTATTTCATGGGAAGTAACAGTAGTAGTAAATTAAATTATAGCTTATTACCTGTAACAGATGCTGAACTCCAGTCCAGTATTTACCTACACTATTTCCATCAACATCAAAAATACAAAGGAATAGTGGTTTTCCTCCCTTACAACTCACAACATCACAGCTTGCTTTGCACCTATGCATCAAGCTCTGCATTTGACTCCTTAAACACATCCTTCCTGGTCCCTTTTATCACTAGGGAAGAAATTGTCTCCACATATGACTGCCTCAAATTTAGAACAAAGGGAGGAAAACAATTTATCCAATCAGTAACTTCCTAGTATCGTGACCTTCAACAAAACTGTCTCATGTTACTGACAACACAGGTATCCTCTCCTTCTCTCACCAACTGTAGACCATGGAGATGGAAGTGGCAGTATCCTTTCTTCAGAAATCTAATTGACTCTTGTTTACTTTGAAATCACAAGTTTCTAACAGCAGAACCCCACTTCTCCAAGAAGTAAACCAAGACTGATTAAGTTTGGGTTTTCACTTTTCTCAATGAATGCTTCTAAAATGAATTCCCTGACCAACCCACTCGTAGCAAGTAAATTTTCCATCGTACTGTTACACATTAGACAGCTTTAGAAGCAAGTCGGAAAACAGGAAGAGTTTGTCTGATTAACTGTTTACATTGAATCGGTTGGTTTAATACTTTTTGTCACCAGCAAGAGGAAAAGGTGTGACAGGTTTACAGTAGAGGAGAGAGAAATCCAGAACAGATACGTTTTCAAATTTAAGAATTGTACCTCTTCCTCCTCCTCCACCTGGAAGCAGAGGTGAAAGCCTTAAAGGACCCTCCAATAAAGTTGGAGGGGAAAGAAAAGCTCTTGTTTCAGATGAAGGCCGGCCCATTGGTGAGGGTCCATATGGGGAATGCTCTGGAACAGTTAAAACAAAATACTCAAGTTCACAATATTTAGTTCAGCAAACTGTATAAAATAATTAACTTCTCAGGTGAAGTTTAAAACTAAATTGTATAAGTGAAATAAAAATGGTGCTCTAATTACAATGTGTATCATATTCCCAGTCTACTCTCATCGATACTACAAACGCTCTTAGTTTCAACAGAATACTTGACATGACCTAGAGTCACTTATGACCCAATTGTTTTTTTAAATGACTGTTATTTGTACATACACATGGCCAAGATAGTTTTCAAACAATTACATATGTGTGGTCTTGGGAAACAAAGCCATAAACCAAAACAATTAGGCTTTATTTTACAATTCAATACTGTACCTCTGCCAAATGGTCTAACTGGAACATCAAGAGCATATGGATCTTTTTCTAAAAGGTCAAGTTTAAATTCTGCTTCAGTTAATCTGCAAATAAACAACAATAAAAGTAGTAAATAACCAAGAACTGCAGAAGTTTTAACTGGATTGCACTGTTTACTGCTAGGCTTTCTACATAAAGGGTATTTTATTCCTTAAAGAAAGAAAGACAAAGGATGTCACAGAACTCTGAACTTAAGAATTCCTGAAAGCATTTCTCTACGTTGCTGTATTTAAACCATAATTCAGAAGCTGAAGTGGCATGTTAGATGTCACAATTCCTAGCATCATGTTACTCTCACGAGTACTCTAAACTACATTCCAAGTACTAGTTAACTTCATACCTAAAAGGTTCCTCTCAACCACCACCACTTGATCTGTTAGCTCAGTCTTAACTTCTGAGATAAGCTGTAAAATCATCAGGTAACCACAACATCTGGTTGATACATACTTATTAAAAAAACCCAAAATAAAACACCACCACCCCCCACAAAAAAAACCAAAAAAACCCCCAACCACCACAATCACAACACCCCCAAAACCTTTGAGTTCCAGTGCTACATTCTGTTTCTTTCCTGAAATATTTCAATACTTCATATAATTCTTAAGTTCTTATTTTTTTGCACGTTATCATTAAAGGAACACTCAAATGACTCTTTCTTCTAGAACTCCAATGGAACACTGTGCTCTCTCTGCCCTGTTTGCACCACAATTGATTAACATAGGTCTAGAAAATACCGAACTGCATAAATCCAAAACATAGATGTCAAATTGCATTTGTTTACTTCAGGACTGCACTTACTTTTGTCTGTTATGTGCATTTTCTTTTTTAATATCACTGAGGTGTCTTTCAGCTGCTCGGGCTGTCAGCTTTAGGGAGAGACAAAAGTCAAATGCTTAGATATTGCTGTTTATTAATTAAATGCTTTGTAAATGTGACAGGTCCTAGATCCAAGACATTATTTTCCTATCTGAAGTGTGTGTGCCGTATTTTCATGCCTAGTGTATAAAGCATATGAAACAGAGCCTCACATACATCACCAAATAACATTAGCAGCTCTACTATCCAAATTTTTAGATGAATGATATGAATTTCCTGCAGGTTCTTAAAACTGCAGAAATGAAATTCTTTGGCTGTAGCTGCTTTGAAGTATCTAGAGAATATGTACAAGATTTGAAGTCTCAAATCTTATATAAGAAAGTTTTATTTTAAAATCACAAAGTTAAAGACTGTAAAAATATGATCGTGAAGTACTACAGCTTTTAACAGGATTTTCAATATAGACCACTCTATGAAACTGAAGAATGTATTAGTCGGGAGATATTTTAAAGTTTCCTGTTTGGGGAAAAAAAGGTACAAATGGATTTCATAGCAACATTCTTAGGAAGCTGTCAATGGAACATACTGTTCTCACAGGACATAACGTCTTCCATTAGTAGCTAAAAGAAATGAATAACATCCATGGAAAATACTGAAATGGCATTGAAATAAGGCCAAAAGCTTTTACTATTAGCAAAATGTCACACATTTATTAAATGGTAACATGTTATCCAGCAGATTTATTGCTATAGCAAATAATATTCTCATATCTTTCTACTGTGCTTGTATGTATCCGACTTAATTATTCCAACTATTTTTACGGAAGAAGTACTTTTAACATGCTTTTGTGTATTTCTGCAAGAAATCTGTATGTTTGAAGGTGACAGGTTAGAGTTAATTTTGATTGTTTTTTGTAAGAAACAAAAAAGTGATAAAGCAAGCTATTCAAATAACAGAAAAAGAAGATGCATGAAGTTCAGAAAATTCAGTATTTGGAACTTACCCAGTTATCATGAGCTTTCTTCTCATGTGAAGTAATCTGTGGAAGAAAGATTCATCAGATCATTATTCATCTAAAAAATAAAACTTGAGTATATGCCCTTATTCATAAATTTTATGTGTGAATCATTTATAATGAAACATCGAAACTTAAAATTTAACTTTTTCATAAAGTTATCTGGTGATTTCTGCTATTAAATTGTATCAGTCAAAACCAGATTGCATTAAGAACGGGAAGGAGAGAAAAAAAAAAAAGGCAAAGAACCACCTAACAAAACTAAGCCAAATGTAGTATCACAACCTGGCTAAAAGTGGTACTTCAGCTGCAATAATATCCCTTCTACTTGGCACAGATCTAAGTAACACAAAGCACATACCTGATTCTGATAAGAACGAATGGTTCTTTCTAGCTCTTCTTCAAGATCTTTTGCTCGCTGTCTGTAACAAAATCAGGATTTATGACATTGTAATAAAATGTGGAGGAAAGTAACTTTAAACATAGTAAACACGAGGTGTACTCAGATTTTTTTTTTTTAATCCAAAAGACAGTATTGTCACCTAGGTCCAGGCGATACAGAAAAATTATAGTAGCAGTGGAAATTCTAGGCCCTAGATTAGTGCAAACAGGAATGTAAACAAAATAACAGAACCAAAAAAACTAACATCTCCCCAGCTTTTCAGTGGTCTGTGCTATGTTTCCACACACACCCTAGCAGGCAGCCTCACCCAGCTCAGCAAATGTACCAATGTGGCTGGAGCATCGTGCTGTCACATGGTACTGCAGTCAATCCTGGGGGACGGTCACTTGCACTAACGTTATTTCAAGACCACAGAAAGTACAATGCCACCTTTGCTGCCAGCTGCCCTGTGCACAGCCTCGCCAGGTTCTCCATTCTTTCAGCAGGTGGGCCAAAAACACCTTTATTGTTGAATTATACTCCATTTGCAATATTAATATTCTCTTTAAGATGTCTACAATGTTCACATTCTAGAGTAAATCAAGAAGGGTGAATTCTGTCTTCCTGTATGACTACTGAAGAATGTCTACAAGAACTTTACAATTTGGAGAAGAATTAATCTAATTAACTCTTCAGGAAGCATTGTTGGTCAGTATCATTCAGTGAGGGTCAATTATCCCATAAACATTGAAGGAAGATGGCAAATATACATTATAGATTGAATAATTACACCATAGTTTGAGAAACCACAGGAACAAACCAGAGGTATCGAGTTGATGTAACACAAAATATAGCAAAGCAGTTAAAAAACAACTACAGAAAATATTCCTATATCACAGTATGTTAGTAAAGAATTTCTAAACAACAGTACTATTTGACAAGCTTAGAGATACAGAAATACAGTAACTATACAACATAAATATGTTAGGATCTACAGGAAAACTGAACATCGCATTTATTTCTCAGCATTCTCTTAACTCCATATTTTTATCTCTGTTCAGTAAAGAAAACTAGATTAGAGACCCACTTCTACCATTCCATTAAAGTGAACATGTCAATACAACTAGCATTCAAATGGAGGAAAAGTTGCTAGTGATCTTCCATACCTAAACTTTTTAAGAAAGCAAAAACTCCCTTAGTATGTATTATTACACCCAAAGCGGCATGTAACATACACAAAAACCAAAGAAACTGGAAGAAAAGACATTCACTTACACTGGCGTTTCTGTTAATTCTCTATTGCCTTTTGTTCACTTAGGAACAAGTGATTACAGTAACTAAAATCTGTAATTACCTGTAGCTGTTTAGTTCTTCAGCAGCATGATTAATTTTTTCATCTACTTTAGAAAGCTTTTCTTCTTTCTGTAGGCGTTCTCTCTCTTCTACTGTCAGCTTCCTTTAACAAAATTCAAAAACTATGGTTAATTCTGTTTCAAATCAACAATTTTGTAGTTAGTCTGTCAAGAAAAACTTGTCCAATTATTTAGGCGTGATGAATACATTATATTTATGCAGATAAAGAGTTGTATAGGCAACATATGAAATACCATAAATAGCACTAGTTTGCACTAGTTTGTACTCAAACTGTTGTGTTGGGTTTATTTGTTGGTTTTGGGGGTTGTTGCGTTTTTTTGTGGTTTTTGTTGTTGTTGTTTTTTCCCTTCTTTCCCCAGTTAAGTAACTGGTCTATGTGAAACAATTAGATTACCACTATTCCTAAAAGGAATCTGGAAGGCAATCCATATCCCCAAAGATGGTTTCTTTCTGGGGGGGAGGAGGGAGTAGGTACAGAGGGAGGGGGAAAAAAAAAAATGCAGCCACAAATTAAATCAAATCAAATTAAAAACCAGACTACACTGACTTCAACTGATTTGTTCTGGTACTTTTTTACATTTTAACATAATTCACTTAAGAAAAAGGTTATTAGCTATTAAAAATTTCTTTGCAGGTCCCTCTTTCTTTACACCTTATCAGACACTACAGATGAGAAAACCCATATTCCAGACCACAGATTATGCACAAATTAATTCTGCACAACACACATGGAGACTGCTGTGCACAGCCCTGAACGGATAAACTGGTCATTTTCCCCATAAACAGCAGTCCTTTGCAATCAAACTATCTAAATCATGGGCCTTTTGAACATGGGTTAAACTTATTTTCTGCTCAGTCTCCATTTCCTACTTTTCTATTGCCCTTGTTTGAAGACACCTAGCTCTATTGCCCTTGTTTGAAGACACCTAGCTTTTTAAATGATGCCTTTAACACTAATAGCCATTTTTATTCTGCTATCTCATCATGCCAGCTCTTCCCCGCTCCTTTTTGGCTTTTCTACATTTCCTGAGCTTCAGTGTGGTATTTTAAAAATATCATCCACATAGTCTGCAAGCATTTTTCCTTTCTGACTGCTTCTTTTTAATAGGTTCCTTCCCACTCCCCCCCATCCTGGCTCTTTTTTAATGTTGATGTAGTGGATTTCTATGTTTTGTTGCATCTACAAAGACGCCAACTACCTATACCTACATAGATATAAGACAGAGCAGATTATTGAAAGTAATACTTTAAAAAGGTCCTGCATACTGCTCAGTACAGGATCAAGACTTGTGCTCCTTCTCTTGCTACCTTTAAGATTATGTCTGCTCCTTGAAGAAATAATTTCTGGCTAGTGAAACTGTAATTTTACCATCAGGCCCTAAAATGATGCTCCCTGCTCTCTCCCTGCCCCATCCATGCACACACTTCTGAAGATTACTACGTGACCCAACCCAATCACATTTATTTGTAGTCCTTAACATACTTCTGATTTTAATCAGTAAGTCATAATCTCTACTATCATCATCTTGACTCTGATAGTATAGCCCTCATATTCTGTCTGTCTTGGTGATGAAACCTGATTCACAGGGTTTCTATGTTGCTTACTGATAATAGTTAGCTTGCCCATGTTTTAACTCTAAGCTTAATTTTATATGCAGCAGGGGTGTCAAACTCATTTTCACTGGGGGCCACGTCAGCCTCGCGGTTGCCTTCAAAGGGCCAAATGTAAGTTTAGGACTGCATGAATGTAACTACTCCTACATGCTGACATTACTACCTCTCTTTACTATATAAAATATACCTCGCAGTTAAAGCATCTACTGATTGTCTTCCTTTCAGCAACTTTGATAGCTGTATTACATCATATCTTAATTTAAGAAAAAAAATTAAAATCAAGCTTTCAACTTTACCTATTTCATTTCACAGATTAAAAATTGGTTAATTGTTGTTTTATCTTTGTTTCTGAACTTGCTTGTGGAAAAGTCCTACTTTCATGGAAACAATTTCTATAAAACTGCTGTGATACAAATGTACACGAAAGCGTAATGTAACAGTGTCTCTACAGTTCGTAAAACTCTAGAAAGCTATATTCAAATTTTCAGTAATTTTCAGCCCCCTAAATCAAAGAGTTATAATCAAATCAAACAGTAAGCATTGAATATAAAAAGAGGAACTGGCACCTGTGTAGTTTCATTTCATTTTCTTGATAAAGCTCAGTCATTACTTTAAGTTTCTGCTGAAGCTTTTGAACTTCACTTTCAAAATGTTCATTTTCAGACTGCAAGGAAGCTTGCTGACTTTGAAGGTTTTCGATACGTTCTGTCAAATTCAGAGATAATTATATTGGAACAATGCACAATTTTAAAAAAGTATTTGCAATATTTTAGTATATTAAAAGTCAGTAAAAACCTTTGATCCTATGTTGATTTAATAATAAGCAATAATATGTTCATATATTTCAAGAAATATAATGAGAAGCAGTACTGCTCCTTTTGATGGAAAACCAGCAGCTATACTATCTACCTACCACAAAGTGCAGCACTGAGTGCGTATCTCGCGTTTGCTCTAAATCATATAGGTTCTTTGAAAACAATGCAGTTTTGTAATTCACGATATAAATTTTCATTTAGGACTCTTATTGTAATTATTCTACTAAAGGAGTAAAATCAGTACCATCACGTGCTCTTGCAGATTTACCCACACAAGGTCTGGCTGAGTCACCTGAAGGGACAACTCAGATTTGTCAAACTACCTTATCTTTCAAATTTAAACCAGTCATGTTTCTTCTCCTATTTACTATTCCTATGACTCTCTTCAACAAACACAGAAAGCTTCAAGTAAGCTTTAATATCTTTATGGGACAGAGTTGCAATCACTTTTGAAAACACACTAGCACAAAGAGTCGGTTTAAAGGACTATCAAAAACTGAAAAATACAGTTTTACAGAGCGTTTCATCACCCAAATAACAAGGCACAGCACAGTCAAATGTGATGGCTACTCTGCTGGCTGTTATCTCTGAAAGCAATAGCCAATTACAGGCTTTAATTTGAATTAAAGTGGCAGTGGTTTCATTTCATAACGTATAGTTCAGTATGTCCTACAAAACAAAGGAAAAAAACAGAGTAAGATGCTTTTATAGTTTCAATTATCTAAATGCAGTATTTCGGATTTTAAGGCAGCCGGGTTGGATGAGGGTTCGAGCAACCTGGTCTAGTGGAAAATGTCCCTGCTCATGGCAGGAAGGTTGGAACTAGGTGATCTTCAAGGTGCCTTCCAACTCAAACCATTTTATGATTCTATAACTCTTGAGCTTGCACCTATTGCAAACTAATTGCAATTAAGCTACCAAAAATTTAGAGTAAAACTCCATTGTTTCATGTCCAGAAAACAAATAAAGGTGGTATTATATATTAACATCACTTTGCCCACATATTTTAAGATTCTATAACTTCACGTTATAGAATATTTCAGAGTACAACAAAATTTGCAAATGGTGCTTTAGCATCTTTGATTGCTCTCCTTCTAAAAATCAAGGATTTAAAACAGCTTAGCAACTTCAGCTCAAACAGGCATTTTAAAAATCAAGTAGAACTATTAATGTAACTTAATTCAGTTTTTACTGCAAGTAATACTTACAGCCCATGACCCCATTTTACAAAAGTAACATCTTATTAATCTTAAAGGAAAAAAAACATTTAATTACCTGCAAGTTCTCCTTTAGCTTTACTTTCATCAGATAGTTTTGAATACATTTGATCTCGTTCTGTTTCCAGGGTCTTTAAACAAGCATTTAACTACAAAAGTAAAAAAAAAAAAAAGGCATTTTAAGATTATCAAAAACTGTTTGCATGCAAAAATATGTAATTAAACATTAAAAGATGATGAATTCTGTGATACTCATACCTACATGCAATTAAACTTACCATAAAAATTATATATATTCCCTCTAGTTTACCCCATTTCCGTCCACAAGTTTCTTAAAATCACATACCTTTGCAGCATAGATCAATTTCTTCACAGTTCGTTTTTGTTGATCATCTGATTGACAGAACAGAGTAATGCATCATGTATAAAGCACAAAGAAATTTGTGGAAGAGCTTACTACTATTTTTTAAAAATATATGTATCTAAAAAGCAACCCCCAACATACCATGGTAGGCATAGCATATTTGGAGGAAAAAGAAAAAACCAAAGGGGCAGGAGGGATACGCCTATATTCTAGTGCTTTGTTTGCCAATCAGACTCAGAATGGTCATGTTAGAAGTGACATGCTGAATACACACTCTAACATTTACTGGGCCATGGCCTATGGTATAATCAACATCAGCATAAAAAGAAGCTGCAGCAAGAAAACAGAGTAAGAAAGGCTCTTCTGTGCTACAGTTTTGAGGGCCCTTACATCTACACCCATCTGATTCCAGTGCTACCATACTGCCTGTAACAAGTACCACCTGCATAAGGACAAGGATGAAGAAACCAGGCTCTAAGGACCCACAGTGCAACTGCTGAGAGGAGCTTCAAGAAGAATGGAAAGCAAGGTTTCCACTTAAAAACATTTGAGAATCACTGCTTAATACTAACATAGGCTAAAGTTGCAAGAGACCAAGCACTGAGTCTTTGCATTGCTCTCTGATGATATGTATGCTTTAGCTACAGCTACACACTGCTAAATAGTAGCACAGGTGGTTATTCCAGATGTGTCCAAGCATCAGTTAATCATCTGACATGAATAACACTGGGTGAGTTTTGAAAATCCAACTTCTACAAGCTAATCTTTCAACTTTCCTAGAAGTTTGTTGGTTTTGTACTTCTAAAACATCTACTAAACATTTAAGATGGGAAGCTATACAAACCATACCTAAGGGCTCTCCATTCTCTGTCTCACCCTTTATATCTATGTCCCAGTGATTATCTTCAGCGTCATCATCTTCACCTATTGCTGAACTCCAGTCTTTCATCTTCAGTAAGTATTGTGTCAGTGACTAAGAAAAAACCCACACAAAACACAAAGAGTAAAATAAATACAAGCAATTAACACGTAGTTACCATTACAATTACTTTTACAGGATTTCTATCCTTAATTTAGTTCCCTTAGTACATTATGTGAGGTCCATATACAGGATTCTAGATGTCCAATATTACTTTTTCTATTAAAACATACCTGCAGGTCAACATGAGTGCCCTGTGAAGACTTTCCAGGCAGCCAAGTATGCATGCTTTTAGCAGGGCTTGTGTATATGAGGTACACACATGTAAGAATACACTCCCAACTCCCATGCTCCAAATTAAAAAAAAAATGCAAATACTCTATCAGAACTAAAAGAGTTTTTCCTTATTTAAGTGCTGGCTTCCAAGGCCATCAGACTGCTCCACTGTGCTGCTAAGCAAGCTTTTTTGCTTAGCAGGAAATAAGACATTAGAAAATGAAGACAGCAGACAAAGACTCAAAACAGCTTAAGGCATATTAAAACATGGAGATGTTAAGTCTTTCTTGGAACTCTGTGATCAGCATCAGTCTGAATGATGTGATTCGATGCTAGCCGTCATAATTTACCTTGACTTGACTCTCTTTATTTTTCAATACTTCTTCTATATCGGCTTTGGACGATTCAAACATCTTGGTCTGTTCATTTAGTTCACTAAATCGTTCACCCCATCCTTCAGCTTCTTGTAAAAGCTAAAAAGATAAATACCAGATTAGTGTGATTGTCTATTACAACCAAGAATCAAAGATGAATAGTACTTGGGCCTGTTCTGTATATTATATACACCTAAGCAGAATTTTAACCTCTCACCCATCAGTAAGATTTAACAGAGACAGACTACAAGACAGCTGAACCTCAAGAGTTGGAAAATAAGACTTCTATGTTGTTGTGCAGTTGCTTTAGCAACCGTTAATAATCCACTCAGTTTAAAAAAACTGATGTGACAATAGCAATGGATATAAAATAGTGACAATTTGTGTAACAGCTACAAACACTGGGAATAGATGGAGAGGAGAACACTCATTCCCCAATATGTACACATGCTTCTGAAATTGTACCTGTCTTTACAAGTTGTAAGAGGTCAGTGAGGTAAGGGAAACCAGGAAGCTTTTAAAACAGATATTTAAATTCATGTGACTTGCAAAACTATATTATTTCTCCTACTCTAGTTCACACCTCTTAAAGAAAATATTTTATTTTAAAAAAGCTTTCCTGTTAATGAAAGTCACAGCAGCTATATGTCATCAACACCTACTAGTACGTATCTTTGTAACCAACTGTGGTTAACTAAAAAGACAGGTAGATTCCAAGGTTACATTTTAGAGATATCCCCTAGTAAAATCTCATTTCACAAAAATACTTTACAGCACGCTTAAGCACCAGTTCATTATAAATTACCACTGCAACATATTAACTAAGTAAACCATGCATTCATATTGCGAGAACAAAATTGAACTGATGCAAATTTCTGTTAAGACAAAGCATGCAGTAAAAAAACATGGGGTACAGTACAAAAAAATTTGCCTCAGTGTCAAAAGAATATTGCTGCTTAAAGCTGCACAACGGGCAATCAATTTAAAAGCAGTGAATGTACTGAAGGGAATAACTAGGTTGAGTAACAAGAACGTAACAGCCACTTATACTAAAAATAAAACTAAGAAATGGTAGTTAAACAGGAGAACTGCCATGCAAATTGACAAGCAAGCCTGAGCACTACTTATGAAAGATAAACTGGAAGGCATTAAACAAAAAGTATGTGACTAGAATTGAATGAACGCCACTTGGCCCACAACTGCACCCTTCAAGCAGTAAAAGTCATGTATGAATTTGCAGCATCATGCAAACTATGTATATTACAGGCAAAACAAAAATACTCTGTATGCTAATATTGCTCAGAAAACATATAAAGGCAACTACTTTTATCATTAAGCGTCATCCTCAAAGGGAAGCTAATGTTTCTTCATTAAGCCAAAGAGAAAAAAAAATGACATGACTTTATAGACCTGTAAGAACTAGAATAAATGGGAATGCAAGGATTTGAAATAAGTTAAAGCAATATATATTTCTAATGTTCCTGAAAAAAAAACCAACAACAAAACAAAGCACAGAAAGTCTGGAGTTGATTAACAGTTCCCTTGTTCAAACTAAAAGGCCCAATCCTCTCTCTGACACATCATAAACCTGAGACAGCATATCTGTTATAATGTTTAAGCTATGATGTGCCAGAAGATTATGACCCATTAGTGCAAATGGACAGAGGAAGAAAGTACTCTAAATTTTGTGAACAAATAACACCTTTGTTACCTTTTGAGCATAAGTGAAATTCCATCTTAAAAAAAAAAAAAAAGGGATATGGATGTTCTAATATAGCAAACTAACTCACATGCTAACAAACTACCTCATAAAAGAGAATACAAAAACAAAGCAGATACTTTCTCTTCTTTCCCTACCAGGTTCCATCAACTCTTATCAGATTATTTACCTACTAAAAAGCAAATGTTCTCAAATTACTAAAAACTGTAACAAAACTCAGTTAACAACATAGTATAGTAATTAATCTTAAATAATGTGGTTAAGGAACTACTATACCCCAGTTATTTTATCTGGAAGGAATGCAAAACCCCTTATTTTCATCTAGGAACCTGGCAAGTTAATTACATCCCAGGAGGTTTTCTTTTTTTTTCCCTGGTTTTGCTTGATATAAAAATGATTGCGTATAAAATGTAGAGTAATTGTCAGCACTTAGGATTATCTTACTCTAAGTACTGTAAGATTCCTTTAAGACACACACACATAATTGGATTATTTCTGTTTGAACCCAAGAAATTACCAGAGGGAGAAAAAAAATCCTTCTCTATTAAAACTTTGTGTACTGTTTCTCAAAATTTATTACAGAAGTATACTGCCACATTTGAAATAAAGCACCAGACTTCCTCCTCACAGAAACAAACGAAAAGCATGTATAGATTAGACAAAAAAGACTCTTGAAATAAAATAATTTTAAAGCAACTTCATTCTCACAGTGGTAACACTGAAATCTACTGTTTCTCCACTCACAACACCTAATAAAATTATCCTCCTTTTTTTTTGTAGTCACAAACATGTAGTCCTTCTAAAATTAGAGAAAAATATGAAGTTTTACTGATAACAGAGTTCCGCAGAACCAAAAAATTCCCCTTGTAGAAAGCTTTCTGTTTCCAGTAACCTCTGGGGTTTTTTTCTGAATCAGTAAGTCTGATATGCACAATATTTTGATAGAGAGGACTAAAGCACTCCCCAGCTTCTTAGAAGATGCTAAAAAACCCAACAGGCCTGTATTCCCTTCTTCGCAAGATATCTATCAGGTTACTATACATACAACAAGGAGATCAGTCACTCAGGAAAATAAGCATATGTCTATTAAAAAAAAAAAAAAAAAGAAAAAAAAAACCCAAACCAAAACAACCAATCAATGCAAAATCCACCCGAAAAAACCAAAAACATTCCATGGAACATTTAATGTTCAGAAAGCATGTATACTTGTTCGGAAAAAAAAAAAAAAAAGAAGAGTAAATTCATTGTAAAACTAGTTCTTGTACAGGACAACTATTGCATATGCTGAACATTTTAAAATAATCAGTGCTCTTCGAGATCTGGCTACGGCACTGAGGAAAATAAACATCTAAAATTCGGGAAGTAATTGTCTTTTCTGTCCTTTTGTATTACTTACTTGAGTTTCCACGAATTTACCTATAGCAGTACTACAGTAATTTTTTTACCTGCCTTTTGCATACTTGGCAATTTCTTAATTTCTTTTGTTTTCTGGATCAAGCATAAGTAATTTGTCACTGGCTCTGTAGAGAATCCTAGATGTGGACTTGCTTAAATCTTTTTGCTTTCCTCCAGGTCTCAGCAAAATTCTTATTAATCTTACATTATCATATAGTCTCTTTCTCACCAAGATCTAAGCATGTTTCCACAAACAATCTCTGATTATTTAATTTATTTTAAAACAGGAGTATTTTAGACAGTTATTCAATATAAAATCATTTTAAAGCCATGTCCTCTTCCTCATTCCATTTAATAGAACACGCAAGGGGTATTAATAAACATGCTGAGGATGAGCTCCTTGGAGCAATTGTATTTACTCACTATCATACAAAAATACAGTATTTCTAAGGATAACTAGGAAGGACCTACCTGTTTCTCACTTTCCTGGAGATGGCAGGTTTCATCTACTGCATCTTGAACGGATGTCTTGAGTCTCTCTGTATTAATCTGATAGACTTTTATAGTGGACTTGGCCTATAGTGAAATTAAAAAAGTGTGTTGTTCAACAGTAGAGGCGAAGATATAAGTGAGGTCATGATGGTATTATTGGACTTATTCTTAGGTTTTCTAGCTGTGCTATATATGTATTCTCCCATTTTCCCTACAATTTCAACAGTTTTTGCTGATTGTAGTTTTGCAACACTATATATCGCTGTGGAGTAAGAAGGCAAAGAAAAGACAAGGTAATTGTACTTCCCAAGAAATGCCAATCACTATATGAATTTCAAAGTTGCTAAATCAAGTCACACAAAAGTATTAAGCCTTACAAAGTCTTCTGGTTTACACAGAATATTATTTCTGCACCCTTAAGTGAAAAAAAATTAAAACAGTAACTACATGGAGAAGAGAAATTGCAAAGATTTGAAAACAGAAGCTACAAAGATTGGACATACCTCATCAATTTGTGACTGGATAGATTTTGCTTCATTCTCTAAAGATTCCACTCTCTTCTGAATTTCAGCCACCTGAAAATTATTAGTTGTCATATAGCTTCTTCCACAGATTTGACTGAAAAAGTCTAGGCAATTAATAAAGTTATTTTAATTTCAAAACTGAGAAGGTTATACTGCCAAATCAGTAAAAACAGCTTTTATTCTTTTGAGTATTTTGCTTTAGGAGTGTCATTTTTTCTAATATGCTACAAGGAGTATGAGAGGAGACAAAATGGAAAAATGCAGGTTTTGTTTCACAAAACCCAAAGAGAATAGTTTGTCTTCTCCACAGATAATTTATGGTGGTTTGTTTGTTTGTTTTTAAAATGCATAGTAACAAATAAAGGATTCTATTTATTCTTACCAAGTTATCATTTTCTGATTGCTTAGATTTTTCTTCTTCCAGTTCTTTTTCTAGATTCTCTAGTTCTTGGTTGAGTTCCAAGTTTGATTTGCTCAGTTTTTCATGCATTTCCTAAATCCAGTTTGTTTCAACAGTTAACATAAAACATTTGACATTAATTACATATGAAAACAACAAGTATATTTTAAATACGAGAACAAAGTACATTTAATAAATTTCACCATATCAAGGATAAATCTCAAAGTACTCTAGAGACTCTTGCATGTTAACAAAACCTGTAACAATTAGCTCTATAGGATCTGAGGTGCAGAACGAAACAAATCTATTTGCTTTTTTGTTACATAAATTTTATAGAGCCCATTAGTTATTTGATTAACGTTTTTGGAGCTCTTTTGCAAATGTATTCTCAGTTCGGTGGATGTAAAAATGTAGTGGTAATTTTTGTTTACAATTGTGCCCCAGTAGCTTATAAAATATATTTGAATTAATTCAGATGTTAGAAAAAATACTTCATGCACTACCCTCTCTCCTAGAAACAAGAACAATTTAAACAAATATTGTCTAATACACCATTTTCTCTAGTATCAATCATTTTTAAATGAAATTGTTACCAAAAGTTCTCTTAATTTAAATTCCTTGCTTCTATGTCATTTTCAGTAATCCAGGACCCAAGTAACAATGCTCTCGATTAAAACAATTAAGGTTTGGGGGGTTTAGGGTTTTGTTGTTGTTGTTGTTGGGTTTTGGTGAGGTTTTTTTTTTTTTTAATATGGGCAGCATTTTCCTGAAATACTGCCTTAAATCGTAGAAATAACAATTTCCATTTATCTTTTTACCTCAAAAAAAGATGAGTCTGTTGATTCTTTCATAACATTACCATCCTTCAGAGACAATTCTAAATCTTCAAACTGGAAAGGAAATCCTGTATGTCAGAATGTGTGTAAAGAATTGCATAAATAATAGCATTAGTTTATGGTGCTCTAGTCTGAAACATAGACACCACCTAAATATTCACAAATGCATCTTGCTGGAAATCAGGAAAGCCCTAGCCCTAGTAGATTATCCCAGTGACATAAAACAAAGACATTTAAGAGCTGCTTCCAGTGAAATATATTGTATTAAGAGTTAAAGGCAGAACTTGCTAATATCTTAGTTGCACTTAAAGGCACTGACAAGGGAAAAGCATGTGAAGAATCACTTCAAAAGGTTTTAAAGATCTTACTTTTAGATAAGTTTAATACTTTAAATACTTGATAAGTTGAGTCCATTTCTGTGACACATCTGAAAGCAATAAATGACCATTACCTCTTTTTTGCAAAGGCTGAGTTTTTCAAGAATTTTGCATTTGTCTTCAACTAATTCAGCAATTTTATTGGCAAGCTTTTTTTCCCTTCCTAAAAAAAGACAGTTAAGTGTTGCAACATCCAAATAATTAAAAGGAGAAAAAAAGAGAAAGAAAAAAAAGTAAAATAAAGTCATACTCCAAAGAAAGCAGTATGAAAAATAAGCTTACCTACATAAAGTCGACTTCTAACCTGAAATAAAAAAAATAAATACTGAAAATATCTGATCAATTACTCTTGCATAAAATCTGAAAACTAATCTTGTAAGCTGGTGTTCCATGATCAGTGTAACAACATAACTTTAAAAAGGAATATAAATACAAGCTCCCATTAAAAATGCACAATTGCATCCTCTGCTCTCACCCATTCCATGGCTGTGTGTTTGCCCTGTCCTTCTCCCACTCTAATCAAACAGCAAGAAGAGGGAAAAGGAGTTTCGTTTTCACCTGGATCACTTTTATAACACACCTCTGTATAGTCACCACATAAGCATGACTGCCAAAACGAAGTGGTGGTGGACAAGTACAGCCAAAAGAGTATGAAAGGAGTAGTAGGAGGAAGTTCCAGGTGCCAGCTGAGATTTACCTTACTATGAGGATAAAACTCCACACATTACAATAGCTAACAGTTAGAGCCGCAGTAAGGGTACTACCTGATGGGCATCCTGCCCAGATGCCAACACAGTGCGAAGCACCAAATCAGCAGCTGCCACGTGGCATCTAGTGCCCCAGAATCAAAATCTAACAAACTGCAGGATAGAATCTCTCACAAATGGCCCAGACAGGAGGCTGAACCTGCAGAAACTTTACAACACAGCACTCCTCTCAAGGCTGGGCCTGGATGACATGCCTAACATACAATGGGCCCCTCAGATTTTCCCTGTTTTCTCCTCTTTTAAAGCCATGGGATGGCCACAAGTCCCCATAACAGAAAAAGGGGACAAAAGTAACGTGCACACCTTATCCCATCATAGCCCAAAAAAACCAAAACCAAATCCCATTACTTTTGAGCAAGTAACCATTAATTCTTCAAAGAGCAGTCTATGTGTTTTAAGTATGAACGACTGAAAAAGCTATCAGTAACTTCTGTGATACCTAATGCCTTAGTGACACGTGCAGGAGGAAAACAATACTGGAGTTACTGCTTGACGGATTTCAGCTGAAATGCTGAGAGTATGTTGGTATGAAAGTACCACCTGGAGGGATGCTGCTAGAAAACAGAAGGAATGGCCCAACTTATAGCTGCATTCACTTATACAAATACAGATCCCCTTCCACACAATCTGAATCACTGCTGCAGAATAAGGTGGCATTTTTCCAGATCTAAGTTGATGTTAGAACCCTAAAAAGGCAATTGCTCATATCTGAAAAACTAAACCACTATGCAACCTATCTTCATACATGAGCACCAAAATCACATTTTGTCTATTTAAGAGTATGCAAAAACTGTGGATAAATTTAAACTACTGAATTATGGACACTGACCCCATTTCATTAGTAGGGAGAGTTTGGTAGGCAGCTGTTATTACTCAGATCCTTACTCACCACAGAATACAACCCTTACCTCAAAAATATAATCTGATTGGTACATTAAAAGGTTTCAGTACTGCATTTCTCAGTCATCAGCTTAGTGCTCTCAAACAGTACACAGTAAAATTGGTTCAGTGTTCCAATAAACAGAATCAAGGCCACTGTCCAAAGAGTGTTAAAATAACTCCCTTGATGGGAATTGCTCTGAATTGCTTTTGCTTACAATTACTTTGAAAGACCTGAGCTAATGTGGCTATAGCCAGCATAGTCACAGAGATACCAATACACACACTCTAGAGAAGACCTCTGTATCCCATGAAAAAAAATTAAGGGCTGACTTTGAAAGTCTGGAGTGGAAATTTAAAAGAGAAGGAAAAAGGAAACCTTACTACATCGAGTTTCCTTGCATTTCCTCTAACGACAAGTCACTCGGTACACCTCCAAACATCTACTGTCTTGACAAAACAGACTAGTCAAATTCTCTTTTATAGGGATTCTAAATTCAATCACAACAGATTTAAAACTCGGAAGCGTAACATATCTTGAACAGAATATTATTTCAATTCAAACCATTAATGCACTCTGCATGTAATCTAAACACTTACAGATTGATAACTTCTATATAGGAACAAGAGAACTGCGAAGGTTCCAACAACACCAGCACAAATCACTATTTCCCACGGGAAACCATACAGATCAGGACCAGGTCTCATGTCTTCAGGCAGCGAAGCCACAGCCTGAAAAATAAAGTAGAAAAGCTTCAACTAAAAGAGGTTAATATTTTCAACATAAACAGATGTTAAATGTTCATTTAGTTTACTTCTAGGGCTTTTACAGGCTTGTACATCTATTTTTTTTTTTTCAAAACTCTGAGAAAATGGTTAATAGAAGTGTTTGGTTTTTGAACTATAGACTTAGCAAGTGAAGGAAAAAAAGTTCCAAGATATAATGATTACATAAAGCTCTGAAAACTTTTCCTTCTGAACCTACCAATTACAGTAAGTTCTCCTTCAAGTTGTCTATACGTTTCACGGTCAGAAGAATCAATACTAATAAGTATTTTTCAAGATTTAGTGGTAGAAAATTTGTTTGGTAGAAACGTCTGCTCAACCAAATTAATACTAAAACATACTGAACACAGTCAACGATTTAACGCATTTTAAATACTTAAATACACTTACATTTTACTTGTAAACGGATATCGTTATTTTCTCAAAGATAGAACCTGCTTAACGTAGCTCACACTTACCACAAGTTACTGTGCAGTAAAGTCTTAATCTCAATTTCTTTAATAAAACAGCCAGACTACCCCCGCCTCAAGCCAAGAGGGCTGTGCGTGTATAAAATCAGGGAGCGCTCGTTTCACTGCTTTGGCTTTTTAAGACCTTTATTCTGGAAGAAGTGGCCGCTGCCCAGGATCCCCCCGGCCCCGCAGCTCCCCGCAGGCCGCCGGTCCGGTCCCGCCCCAGCCCGGCTCTGCGCCGCGCACGGGGCTCCGCTGCCGCAGCCGCGCGCTCCGCCGCGAGCCCGTTCCTCTCAGACGCCAGCCCCCCGCCAGCGCCGTTTTCCCCCGACGCCGAGGCGTCGCTGCACAAGACCAGAGCCGACCCCGGGCGGAGGCGGGTCCCGCACTCACCCTGCGCGCCCCTTCCAAGGCCAGCCCGCAGTAGCGCTGCGCGCTGTCCCGCAGGCCCAGCCAGAGGCTGGCGGCGGAGACGTCCAGCGCATCCCCGCGGCCGCCGGCAGCCATCTTACCGCGGGCGGCGGCGGCTCGAGCCCACCAGCGCGCGGCCCCTTCCGGCTCGCTACTTGACAACCGGCCTGTACCACTGACGCGGCGGGGGAGGGAAAAACCACTGCTGCCGCGGAAAGGGGGGAACTGCGCGAGCACAGGTGGGAGCACCCGCGGAGCCTGAAGGGGGCGGCGGACTGTACCACTGCGACATGAACAGGGGCGCAACACGACGGGCGGCGCGGGGGGGGGGGGTGTGAAGAGGGAGATACCACTGCCGGTGGAGGTGAGAGAGCGACCGCAGCAGGGGGGCCCCGGCCTCACCGCCCGGCCCCGCCCGGGGGTGCCTCCGTACGCGGCTCCGAGCGGCAGGTGCGCCTCAGGGGTGCCCTCTGCTTGCTCTCCCAGTGCGGCTGTCCGGCGCGAGGAGCAACCGGCGGCTCAGAGAGCCGCAGGTCTCCGGGACCTCTCCTGACAGAGGGGCGGGAAGGCCCGACGACCCCCTCAGGGCCCGCCCGCCGCCGCCCCCGCGTCCTCCGGTACTGACGTGGCCCACGAAGCTCGTGTTGCTCCTCAAAGTTACTCGCGGGGAAACTCACCTCTGCCCCCTCCATCTGCCCCCGTGCAGCCGCGGGTCTTTACAAAAATAAAAGTATCCGGGCGAGATCCCTCGGGAGGGGCCTGGCTCCCGCCCCGCCTGCTCGCAGCTGGGCGGCCGAGCTGACAGTGGCCCGGCGGGGGAGGGAGGGCGACAGGTGGATCAGGCGGCGGCCGCGGCGGCCCGGCCTTGCGCAAGGGGGTGGTTGTGTACGTGCCGGCTCCTCACCGGCCACAGGGCCGCCCCGTCCGCGGCGCAGTTCAACTACTATAAACGGGATTTCTTCACTAAGTTCCTGTGCTAAAAAGTAGATCGTACTGGGGCTGCTGATAGAGAAGTGTAAGGGAAGATGCGAGAAACAGTAGCCACATAGCAATAGATTCTTTTTCAGCTCGTTCACTAGGACTAATTATATTTTTGTATTATACAGAGTGTTTCAAAAAGATGGACCCGACTTGAAATCACTATATCTCTGCAACCACAACCCGCCCAAGAATGAAAATCTTACCATTTGAAAGGACGGGGCACAGAGTTCCAAATGGCCCTCCCAGTGCACAAACAGCCCCCAGCCTGAGTCTTTCCCAGGATGGTGACCCTGCAACACAAGGCGTTTTGTGTTCTGCAATTCAGCAAAACTGAATCCGTAACTGCAGTGCAGCATGTGTTCCAACGGTGTTTTGGCGTTGACCCGGCAATGCCAAAGAGCATTCGTCGTTGGTACCGACAATTTGAGGAAACTGGGTGTTTATGTAAGGGGAAGAGCACAGGGCGACCATGCACTTCAGAGGAAAATGTGAGTCCATCTTTTTGAAACACCCTGTTTTTTTCATAATTTTTTTTACATATACTTAACTACACCTTTTTTTTTTTTAATTAATGCATGCTAACTTAGTTTTCACAGTGCAAGGTGGTTGACTTGCCTGTGACACTGGTATCATGCTTAAGTGTAAGTGGCTTTTTCACCTGTATTAAACAATACAAGAATGAGTTTGGCCATAGCAGTGACCTATCAATGAGCGTTGAAATCCAATTAGGTTCATGAGAAAATAATGCCAAGCCCTTCAGTTTTTGTCTTCTAGGCTGCAATTTAGTCAGAATCTAGGTAAGTACACAGGAAATAATGAACAAATTTATGTGTTTCTTAAACTTCAATTACCCAATCCAAACAAACCGAAGTACCAAAATTAATGAAGTTTACCATATACCACTTTACCTGATATCACTCCTCTGTTTAGAGGGGACAATGCAACACCATCTACCTTTTCTCACATTCTCTTGCAGCACTGTTTCTTGTGCAGTTATGTCCAGTAAGGTCCACCTTCACTCTGTCCCTACATTCTTGTATTTAAGACATCTCCATAGCAATCATAATCCCATTTTGTAATTTATATATTTGCTTAGAAAATTCTTTTTTTATGGAATTCTGAACTATGTGAATCTTTGAAAATCAAGGCTTTGAAATTCTTTTTTAAAAAGAATCGAAATATTCTGGTTATTCTACTCATCCTAACTCAAACTTTTTCAGTCCAAGCATATTTAATCAGTACTGTCATGGAAACTAGAGAAAGCTATGAGTTTCATTTAAAACAAACAAACAAAAAGCACACAACAACAACAAAAATGCTGATATTTTGGCCACTGAGGTCTTTTCTGGCTGTTCTGTAGAACAAAATAAACACACTAAGTTCATCAGATTCTGCAGTGTAAACAACAAAAGCAGATGACCAGCAGCTAACCTGACATTTTTTTGTTCCACCTCTATCTCATTTAGCATCAGATACCCTGCTCCGGCAGGGGGTTTGGACTAGATGATCTTTTGAGGTCCCTTCCAATCCCTAACATTCTGTGATTCTGTGTGACTGCAGAGAGGTTTATTTAAAAGGATCTTTTTTTAGTTCTTTTTTAGAAGCTTCATTGCAGAACATAACTAATAACTGAGTCTCTTAATTTTGCACTAATGCCAAACATATACCACATAAAGAACTCTTACCTTTTTGATAATACTCGCCGCTGCTGAAAACACGGATTTTATCAGTTCCCCAATCTCAGCAGCATTCAAGCACAGAAGTATCTCATATATCCAGCCTCCTTCTGGTTTGTTCATAAGGAAACAAAAAGCTTTTACATTACAATTATCAACTTAATATAATTCCAACTATTTTTTTTTAAGATTGTGAATTTATTTTCCCTAAAATTAAGAAACTTAACACTTACCATTACTTGGAACGTAGTTCTGGATGGCATCTGAGAAAGGCTTTTTGACATCAAATGGAAAGTCAACTACTGAACTGTCCATTTTTTCTCCAGAATTTACCGAAGGAGTCACTATTGCCTTAGAATGTTGGTCACTGTTATGGTCACTGTCTACAGCTGCATTCATTTCATGTTCCTTCTCTGGTGTTTCTCCCAGTAGCTTTCTTCTACTGCCTACTCCTGCAAATAATTGTGAAGGGAAATCACGCTTAGTTTCAGACAATTCAACTTTGACACAATTTTATATTAACCTCTACAAAGATTTTGATTTTTTAAAAATTATTTTCCTCAGCTTAAAGCCAAACACTAGAGTGCTGCGTTAGAGTAAAAATGGGCTACAGATTTAAGAAATACTCGTTCAAATAGTGGTCTCAAAACAGAGTTTGGAGGATAGAACTTTAGGCAAAACTGGTGTTGTAGTAAAGTAGTTAAAAACAATGTTCAGGAAAAAATATGTTTCTTTTTCATAGTTAGCCTATAGATTCATTGTTCGCGATTAGTAGGTCTCTTTCTTACATTATCTCCAAATACAAGTGGGAAATGCTTTATGAAGAGAACAATTAAAAATGCCATGTAGGACTAAAGTTTAACAGCTTCCCACAAGATAACAAACTTCACTGCAAAATACAAGAAACCACAGGCATGTTGATGCAGAAGTATGGGTGAAGGCACCCAGCCGCCTCAGTTTCAGTGACAGGGAGTAAATTTCCTGAAGCAAATAAAATACCACTTTCAAAAAACCCCACACATTGCTTACCCATGTAGAAAAAAATGCCATTTACAAATTGATTAATTTTTAATTCTATGCTTCAAGCCAGTATTGGCCAAAGATACTCATCACAAATACTTCAATAGTCAAAAGTCAGGAAGAGTAACCAGCTCTTAAACTGTTACCATTATATTAAGTGAACCTGTATTATCAGGTCCTCAAAATATCATAAATCAGACATTACTGTGAGTGAGGCTCGCTACCTCTTGATTGTAAATCACCAGAGAAGACAGTGTTGTATCTGTTGTGTTTTTTTCCTCAAACAAAGCATATTTTGTTCTTGCTAAATCACTGTCAGTGAAGCATTTGTCCAGTACCTTTGGCTGCAGTTTGGGCTGTACACTGAATTGTTATTGCAGACAAAAGTTCTGGCAGCTCTAAAAGAACATTCCTTTTTTCCATACATTTTTCCTGCCCAGTGTCCAAATTGTGCCCCTTTCATGCAGACACAATCAGCTGTTCCCTCTGCAAAACTTTGTCTTTACATGAGTAAGCTGTGATTTTATGATGAGTCTTTCAAATTACTGGTGCAGCTGCATAAATTTTCTTCCCTCAGAGAGATGGTCTAAGGGTTGCTTACCATCTTATTTTAACTTCATATAAAATTGTTGGAATGTAATGTAATCAGTGGGTTGGGTAAATCTGAGTGTTTATCATACACTATTTGCCTGGTTTTGCTTATTTTTTGGGACACGAATGCTGTCTGCCCTACTATGATTTGATCACTTTCTTTGTTTTTGCTGGATTCTGCAGCAGTACTTTTTCCAAAATGCCAAGCTGTCCTTTCTCAAATTTATCTTGCATAATTTCTAAATTGATTTAATCATTTTATGCGCCTTCTACAGATGTAGTAGTATCTTTTTCTTGTTCAGATTCTTTTTCTCTTAACTCCATCTCGTTCTTTTGTGCAGTATGGCTTGCTTTCTAATTTGAGGGGGTTTGGAGACACTAACTGTAATTCTATTTTTTTTCTTTAAAATGGTCTTCTATTTTAGAGGTCTTCTAGGGTAAAAGTTCACATTCAGTCAGAATAATATCACATGACTGCTGTGTTGCTTTTATTGTAAATAAATTTCCTTTATAAATTTTTTTTGGACTTGGATTCAGTTGAAGACTTTGGCATTACTGTGCCTTTTGAAGTAGTGTATGATGATGCCTTCCAAAACTCAGATTAATTTTCTATGTTTTGTATCTTGCATTGTCATAATGTCTTGAATTGATAGGCCTAAATCTGATGACACAGAATAATATTTTCTCTTACTTTATTACGTGTGATTTTTATATATCTTTCTGGATTAGAACTGTCCTCTGACCCATTCTCTGGTACCAGAAGTTCATGTTGGGAACATGAATCTTCCTGTGTTATTTCTGCTTCACTTTTCTAATGATGTTGCACATTCATAGGAATTCGTTCAGTTTGTAGCTTCTCTCCTGACAAGCTATCAGCAAGAGCATCAAGTGTTGTCCTATCTTTTACTAATCTGGCAGATTTTCTTTTTCCCTCCACTGCCCTATTTGTTGTCTTGCATTGCCAGCTGAAGAGAAAGATCGTTCTCTTTGGAGGTATCCACATTGCTGTTATCTAATTCATTATGTGTAACTTTCTGATTTGAGCTGTCTTCTGTTTCTTTTCCCCAGAGCAGTTTAGCAAGGCTTATACTGAGGCCTTTTTTCATCACGGAAGCTTAGTTCTCCTGTTCTCAGCAAGCAGTTTTTATCTTCCATTCTGAAACTCCATATGTCTTCCAGGTGGCCAATTTCTTCTGAAGTTTTTGTACCTGTTAAACTGAAGCCACTAGATGAGCGGTGAGGAGAGAAAGGTTGGTCTGGAGTAAATTCTTGGAACTCCTCAGATTTCCGATCCTGTTCATCATTAAAAATATCCTGACTGAACCTGAAATCTTTGATGTCATTTTCATAAAAACCCAGTGGGTTGGTTTTATTCTCTGGTTTGTGAATTTTCTCTTTCACATCACCATCCATTTTGAACTGGCGTGTCGATGCTGAATTTTGTTGTGATCACAGCATTCAACTGGTTTGCCTTTCTCAGATGTTTCCAGAGTAAGACTTGGCTCACTTTCACATGGGGTTTTCTTGATACCCAGAGGATTATCTGCAGTTCCCGGTAGTTCTCCATAACTTGGTAATGCACTCTCTGAATTTACAGATTCTTGAATACAAGTGTTCAGGTTATTTTGTTCTTTATGCATTTTTTCAACTCTTTCCATTTTCGATTTTCCCTGCAGACGAGTTCCAATTTCCACTGTATTTTCAAAATTTAATTTTGCAGATAAATGTAGAGAATCTTTGGAGACAGGATCATTATAACAACCTTTTATACTGGTGGTTTTGTGACTTCCACTATTCTAAGAAACATATTCTTCAGCACTGGAATAATTAAACAAGGATACATATTGTCTTTTAGATACTTCAGGTTGTACTAGTGTTTCAACAGATAAAGTTCTTGAAGCATCACTATTTTTAATTTGACAGAATATTTTGTATTGCCATTACTACATTCATTATTTTGCACAGCTGGTGAGGAAAACAGACTGCTTTCTTGGATTGCACCCTCATCTTTTTCCAGACAGCTCCTCACTAACTCTCTGTTTTGCTTGTACTTTCATTGCTCTGTTATTATTCCCTTGTAATATTTCATCATCACTTTTAGTTTGAGGGGTTTCCTCTCTAAAAAACACATCATCTTGCAAAATCTGCACTTGTTCTTCGGCTGTTGAACTCCGAAACATCAGTCTGTCTGCAAAATGACTAAAAGAGAAAAAATGGTTCTGTTCTTCAGCTATGTCGGGCTTTTCTTCTGTGTTTTTTGTGTCTGAGGGATCACAATTCTGAGGTGGGCTAGGAGAAGAAGAAATCTGATCTGATGCAATTGATTAATGTCCCTATTGATTATCATACGTGTCCACATTATAATTAATAAAGCTATTATAGATATTTGTATACCAACCTGACTGGCCATGTTTGTGTTCTGACTCTTGATTTCTTTGTTTAGCTTCAGCGTTTTTCAGCAGTTGGCTTTCCAAGACCAAGTCTTGTACTGAACTGTAAGGTTCGAGTGGCTTCTCTTTGTCACCTGTTAGTATATCAAAATATGGTTCTGTGCTGTTTGAGGTGCTTTTGGTGCCATTAAGAGTACGCATACTTGCTCGTATCTTCCCAGGACTTGGCATGTTACTGTATGAATCTGTTACTTCATGTGCATAATTCTCTTCATCTTCTTCACCTGTCACTGCTTTAACAGTTTCATTTGATTCTTTCTGGTCTAAAGCCTGCACTTCTTCATTCTTATTTGTTTGGTCCTCTGTCTCTCTGCTTTGCTGGTCTTCCCGAGCAGGACCAAAATTAAAAACATGACTTAAACCCAAATTAAACCAATTTGACTTGGATTCTTGGCCTTCACTCTTTACTTCTTCATCTGTCAATAACTCTGTGACTGCTGTTTCCTCTTCATTACTGGAATGTCCAGGCACACCAGAAACATCATGATTTTGTGGATCACTTTTTTCTGATGCCAAACCAACATCCACATTCTGTTCACCAAAATACAGAAAGTCCGTCAGTCCACCTTGAAACCAAGCAGATGCTGGGGGTTCTTGTTCCTCCTTATCATTTGGATCTTCTAAGTCATTTTCAGCAGCTACCATTATTTTTCTGCCTCGGTATATATATTCTTCTAAAGATTCAGTAATGGCTCTTAAGGGCTCTTCATCATTTTTGCTTCCTGTGGTGAACCATCCTGCAATCCAACTAGATTGAGTTGGGATGGGTTCTAGAGGGAGACTGGTTTGTGTTTGTGGCTCTTCATTATAATCTTTTCTGTTCTCATTTTTTCTAACCAACTTTTTGCTTGCAGACTCCTCTTGAGTGTGAGATTCCTTGGAATAATTTTCAGAAACTGATTCAACTCTTTCTTCCTTTTGCATGGAGTCCCTTGTATGTTTTAAGAGTTCATTTTCATGCGGCTTTGATTCTGCATCAGATGAATATTCACTTTCTTTGTTGTGCTCAGGTAATGCACTATTTTCATTTTCAAAGGTGTACTTATCTCCATGAAGACAAAGGAAATCAGTTTCCTAGAAGAACAGTATTAACTGTTAATATGTTTTCATGTGTAATTTTCTACAGCATTGTGTTGCACAGCAATATATCTATTCTCTTTCTTTCTGTGTAGTTGCGTATGTGTATAATTTTACACAAAGGATTGTAAGTAATTATACTATTCCTAATGATTCCATATTGTTTATTAAATAAAAATTATTTTAGAGGACAATAAGCATGCAAATGGACTAATAGTGAAAATACGTGTATTGAATTATCTGAAATAAAATATGTGTCGACACTGGGATTTCTAATTGGATATTAGATTTTCAATTGCTGTGAACTACATTGGAAAATCTGCTGATTTTTTTTACCTTAGTGAGCACTTCAACTTCTTCTGCAATTAAAACTTGCTCAACCTTGACAGCATCTTTTGGGAAATATCCAAAATCCTTTCCTTTCTGTAAAAAAATATAAAAGGAATGAGAGCATTTAAACTTCAGTACATTAGGTGCTTGCATACATGCTAGAAAATTATGAATAAATAAATAATAAGTTTATAGGACTCTTCCCCACCCTCTTCATTTTGGTCACAAAAAAAAAAGGTTTCTTTTTCCTTCACAAGTTTTCCATTTGCCACTTCACAAAGCAAGGGGAAGTATATTACTCCATATTACTATTTTCTGTGTTATTTTTATGAGCATGTGTTTGTCCAGAACCATATCAGTAGCCTTAACACTGCTTCAGCTGAGGCAGATGGTCTCAGCCAGCTCCTACTAAAATCAGCTGCAAATTTCTGATTTACTCAAGTGGGAGAAAAATCGTAGCTTAATAACTAATGACACATAATATGTTACAAGAGAAGTAGGATATGAAATTGAGGTATGAGGCCAGCTGCAGTTAAAGAGAAAATGGCGATGAAGGTGGCAACAGTACAGAAAATAAGTTGATGATAATGCCTCTCCCCCAAAAATAAGGACCAGTCTGACCAGGAAACCAACCACTAGCTTTATATCAAACAATTGCACGGAGCCTTGAATGGAAGAATACATCTTGGAAAGCAAGGAAGAGTGAGGTACTTGCAAAGATACTCTTGGATTAAAAGAAAAGGAATACATTTTCACTGTTAAACAATAAATGTGACAGATCATTTACCAAAAAAAAAAATCTTTAGTTTTGAAGCACACAGTTTTACTACCAGTTGGATTTGGATCAATGCATCTGTTCCTTCTTATCTATAACATGACTGCATGGCTGTTCTTATGACATTGTCAATTGTTCCAAGTCATTAAATATGTGTGATAACCTCTCTGGGAAATTTCCTTGAGCATTGAACTGTGCAGGCAGGTCCCAGTACTGGATCGCTGATTAAGCAACTGTAGCACCTTCTTACCCACAGACCTCTAGGGAGGTGCCTGACCTGATAGACCTGGATGTTTTGAAGGGAACCAGAGCAAGTTGTTATAGTCAAATGATTAGATGAAGGAAACAAAAAACTTGGATTCTGATCTTGAGTTTGTTTCTCCATAAGTGATCTTTGCCAAGATGGGATTTTCCCTTTCTATATAAAGATAATAACAGTGACCCACCTCCCAAATACTGTATTGATCCATGACTTGTTAGTATTACAAAAGAGAGGGAAGATCCCTAGAAGCAAGCAGACTGCAGTTGTTACACTTTTATTATACTCTCTAAATTATTTATGGGGAAAGTGTTTCAGATTGAAGTACTTACACTTCCTGTCCACAAATTTTCATTTTTCCTTGAAAGTTTGGAGTATACCGTTATCTCTTCCCCTGGTTTGAAGTTAAGATACCGGCAATCAGGCCCTAAGTATTCTGTAGTGGTTCGAACTCTGCTCATTGCTGCTGGAATAGTATGTAGAAAGAAAGAAAGAAGTATAGCAGCCATTTTGTCTGAAGTCAGAAGTCTGATACATATAAATACATTAAAATGTTTGTTAGTACGTCAATATGTGCTTTGTAATGATACTAATCCATTTATATCATCAAGTGGAAAGCAACTAAGGCAAAAAGCAGGCCAGACCTATCCTGTTTTCATTCTTATTTACTGCAGACATCAAGGGCATTTTCCAGTCCTTATTCAGGCAAGCTTTCAATGCTCAAATGCATGTGGAGAATTAGCAAGTTTGACTACTAAAGCCAGATCTAAACAGCTAAAGAATATTTCCCAGGCATACTTAAATTATATATTTTAGAAATTCTAAGTTAAATCTAGTAATTATTTTGGGGATTTTGTCCTCTATTTTGAATACATTACAAAGAAAACAAGAAATTTTAAGCAATATAAACCTCAAGCACATTGTCAAAACCAAAGTTTCTGATTCAATTTGAATGACTTTAAGTTCTCTTTGTCTCCACCCGTCTCCCCACGGAAAGCACTACTGCTGTGCTCTGCTCAGTTTGGAATCCAGTCCACCTGCTGTCCCACAGACATCTCTCAGCATCCAGAACCCGCTCAAGTCAGTGTGGCTCCACGGGAACATGAAGATCCATCAGCAGAGGAAACCTAAGCTCTCTTCCACTTCAGGACAAGCTGTCCACATCGAAAGTGCAACAATTAGAGCTGCCAAGCCGATGGAGACGGCTTAGAAACTATGCACGATTATGACAGGTTTCACGATGGTAATCAATGAATAATAAATGGGGCATTATTTATTACTGCCCACTTGCGATTCAGTGGCTCTGCCTCCTGCAGAGCTCTTTACTCCCCAGGAATTCCGTAACCAGATAATGCTCTTACTTCATGTTAAAGAAGAAAAAATAAGTAAATTGGATATATTAACAGTGTCTTTTGTAAGAAGGGTTACAAAACTCCTAATCTAAACAGTTTGCTTACAGTAGAAAAAATGGAGTTTTGCAGAATGGGCTGTGACTGTACTGCGAACCAAAATATCGTCTTCTTTCTCAGTGTATAGCCTACCCTTTTTTTTTTAATATTTCTTTTGTACCTGTAAAGAATGAGTTAAAAAATACTTCAAAACTGCTTTGTACTGCCCATTTTGATGAAATGTGAGAAAAACTAGCTATTCAAGAGTATTTTTGCTGAACTTTGATCTTTATATACTTACACAACACAATCCAGCAAGTATTTCTTTCTCGTTTTGTTTGAAAAGTTTAAGCCTGTTGCTCATAAACTTAGTATATTTACAATGAACATTTTCTATGGCTGCTCATTTGCGGTCTATTTAATTGCTAATTTCAATATTATGGTTTGTAATAGCTGCACATACACCATAGCCTCCTTTCAAAAAAACAAACAACTTTTTTACTTACTCTCACATTCCCGATCGCCACACTTCTTCCATTCTGAAAGTACCTTTGTACTCCGCAGACTTGTTAAAAATGAAATTACCAACAGCAAAATTCTCCCATCCAAGATCCTCGACATTTTATGTTAAATCTAGAATGCATGGAAACTGTGGAAACTGCATCAATGTGCAGTTAGCAAGAATATTCTACGTTATTTTTCTTAGCCAAACAAAACATTGCGAATAAACTTATCATCCTTTTCCTTCTCTCATCTGGTTAAACAGGAGTACACTATGCTAACCTGCTAACAATCTGCAAAGTCCGGTGTCCTGATTATACATGTACGGTTAATAATTAACCACGTTCTGATAGCGAGACTGATGTTTTGAATACAAAGAAACTAGTTCTGCTCACATCAAAATGAAGCCTTTAGCAGAAAGGTTCTTTTGTACTGAGTTTGTGGAAGATTGTGCTAGGGGAAATTCAACAAGTATTAGGGTTTTTTCTGGGTTATAAATGCACTTTTAATATACATATTCCATCTGATTTTTAGATGGACTATGTTTATATTGATTTGCATGATTGCTAATACAGCTGGTGACAATTTTGTAGCTTTTTTTTTCTAATAAACTATATTTTGTGTCCACTGATATATTTTAGATTGTTTATAGGTGGTCATTGGGAACTCAGAACAGAATTTTTTGCCACATACTCTTTTGGAGTTTTCACACACATTAGATGCTAAGTAAAATCCTTTAGCATGGGGAATATATACTCGACTCCAAGTCTTTTAAAGGTTCTTGGAGGTTTTCAGGCTCTTGGGACAACTAGAAAATCCATACGCTATCCCTACATCATATATCACAGAGCAATATAACCAAGCTAAGCAGATGATATGTCCTGCTTTTTAAGGAATACCCTCTATTTCTTAGCAACCTGTTATCCAGCAGGGAGGTGTAAATGTTTTCTCAAATACAGGCTATGCTTTAAAGCAGTAATTATGCAGGGAGTTGTACACTGGTCATAAAGGCGTGAAGTTGTACTATAAATGAAATGCTACAGACAGGTTTGTGTTAGAAGTAAGCTTTGCTTCCAACACTTCACATTGTTGTCCTGCACTTCCTTGGTCACCTAATCACAATACATCTAATTTGGCTACAGATGGGTCTTCACCTTTCCTGCTCTCCTGGAAGGGGGTAGCCTCTTCTCCCTCCCTTCTTGATAGCGCCCCAAGAACCTCCATTCCTTCCCAACCTGATAATGATTGCCATCACTTGCTTCCTAGCAGGCTGCCCCTCCTCAGTCTCCAGCATGACTCACGCAGAATTTGCTCTGTTTTCTCTTTCCATGAACCTCGGCTAGATCCTACTTGCAGCACGATTCTCCTCCCTCCTGCTCCACAACCCAAATCCACCAGACACTGGTGCTTAGCCTCATCTGCTGGGCCAGAAAACAGATCATCTACCAGAGGTCAGGAGAGAGAGCACAAAGTGAACTAGGGTCACCTTAACCAGCATCGTCCTGCAAACAAAAACATCACAGTAGGTGACATGTCCTCCAGTGGCAATCTAAGACTTTGGCCCCTTCCTTTGCCACATGACCTGGTAGTCAGACTGGCCCATTCTATTATCTCATGCGCCAGCTGCCTGTGCTGTTAGGTCATCCACCCACAAGCTCTCTGTGCACCAGGGAAAACTGTAGCTCAGCTCCTGACAGGCTTTGATGCTGCCCCATCCCCAGCATCAACATTCTCTCCCCTTCACTTTCCTGGATTTTGTGTTGCTTAGAGGGTTGATGACAGGGGACCTTCCCTGGGGTCCTCCAGGAGGTGAAGGGGGAGCAATGGAATACCAAGCAGCTAAAAGATGGGAAATGCAAAGAAACCCAGTGAGAAGAAAAGTAGGACAGGCATTTTTTTTTTTCCTTCTTCATTCCCAAGTCTCTACTGGTTAGGACAGATGAGTGAGAGGGAATATACAATACATTTATATTGGAGGGACTCTCTATATATACTAAGCATTGTGCAAAATTAAAAAAAAAAGACAATACTTTCATCCCACCAAGATTAACAACTGGTCAAAATAGTCTTTCATAATGTCAGATACCAGCCATGGAACATGCGACAAAACCCAATAGTGGGCCTAGAAAGGTTAACAGTACCTTTTTGAGCCTGGCAACATGGAGCTGAGTCATCTAAAAATGGAAAAGCCAGGTATTCTGACACCTAAAATTATGTACTTCAGCAAGTTTGTGTGGGAAGACAAACAATCAGACCCACACCTTGAGATCTCCACATTATTACTGTATTTGTCAAAAAAATACTGAAAATGACTCTGACGTCAGTTTCATATGGATACCCAAACTAATTCTCAAGTCTTTATATGGAGATAAAATGTTGCAGCTTGTCCTAGCTACTCAGCTCAATTTGCATCTGCAATTTTCAAGTTATTCTGGGCACTGCTCATTGTGTAGCTTAGTCTCAACAATCATTCTTCTAGGTCTCAAGCTGTTAAAAGCCTGATGAGCACAGCTCTGATCTCTGTTCTGTGTTATTTGTTCCTCTAGTAACTCCAATAATAAATCATATTTATATAAAATATTCTTTTCCTCTAGGCTTAAAGCCTATACTTGCAGACGTTATACAAGCATAAATTCTGATCACCTTTGGACTGAAGTCAAAGATAAAGATTCATGGAGTTTATCATAGCTGCCTTCCAAAGGACAAAGTTGAAAGCTTTATAGCAGGTAGAGTGAGATTTCAGTTAATTTCTGTTCTGCAGAACTGAAGCAACAAATGTGAGTACTGGGATACATGCAAATACAAACAAGGCTAATGAAAGAGTAAGATCTATTTCCAACAGATTTTGTTAGGATCAAACTATCAACTTTCTATTTGCAGTGACATCTTAGTAACTTCAACTACCAAGCTAGAAATGCAGAGATCCCTTATGATATAATAAAATTCACAGAAGGATCAACTCAGAATTGATGGTGCAATTTAAATAAACCAAGGAGTAAGGCCCACTGGAGGGGTCTTCTAAAATATGATTTCGTAGAAGTACAAGAGATGTTGCGTTTCCAAGACTATTCAGTATCTGCATTAATAATAAAGATCCCAAAGCAATTCGTAACTTGATAAAAGTTCTCCTAAGTACATAAAAGTCAACTTTTTTTTAATATAACAACAGTATATCCAGGTGTGGTTATATTTTTATAACAATACTAAAAGGCTCCATACAGAACGTAGGGTTTCACTGTGTGGAATATTGCACTAGTACATGGAAGAACATAGTCCATGGCAAAAGCACTTAAAAAATATAGTTCTCTTGACTGAGGATGTTTGGATGAAAATACAGATCAACTTTTACTTTTAATGAAATGTCATGCTAGAAACTTTTTTTTTTTAAAAAACAAGTACCTTCTAAAAGTTAATAAATCAAAGGAAGAAAAGAAACACTGATTCACTCTTCTAGTTAGACAAATCTAAACAGGTAACAGTCATTCATCATCCAGATTTAAACCAACAGTTTTTAGCCAGGATAACAAACAGGAAAGCAATAATGGCTTTTTCTTCCTCTTATAAAACCAGTTAAAAGCATGACAACTAACAGTGCATTTCTAGAAAACCATGGAACTTGTGACTTACATTGCTTTGAATCTTGATAATACGTTTCCAGGCTTTGAGTGCCTTACACACCGTATAACAACTGCCTGAACAGGGTTTGTGGTAAAACACAGGTTTGCTATGAAACTGAGATGAAAAAAAAAAAAGAAGTCTCAAAGAGTAAAATTATATCCTCCAAAACACAGATCTCTGTATGTTACTCATACACCACTGCCACAGCATTTGATCCCATCATAAATATATGTAGTCTCAGAGAAATTCTTCTTTGGGCAGGGACTCATTTTAAAGATCTGGGTCATGCATAAAATGAGTATGTTTGTCCTGTTGTGCCACTGTAATTGCTACAAAAATCAGCAGCTGAACCCAAGTCTCAAAATTACAGCTGGGACCACAAGACCATTGCTTTCCTGATAAACAAAATATGCTCTAGAATTCTATTTGCAAATTTACTGGGTTTGGAAATTAATTTTGCCGATGGGAGGTGTTTAGTTCACCAATACCTACTTTCTGCAGAAAAAATATTTTCAGGTTTCCTTTGAATACGTACAGTGAAGCTATTGTAAGCATAAAGACATCCATTTAAGTAAAAAAAGCAGGAATTTGAAGAGGTGTACCTTTTATGTAAAGCCATATTTCAGCTTATAATGAATGAACAATCTGTGTCAAATCTACTCTGACAAGGGCTCTGAGGGGAGCATCATGGAAAAAAACCACATTCTCAGAGCTTTCCAGTTTGTCTGTGCATCAGGACTGAAGAAAAAGACAACAAGTAAATAGTATAGAGTCAGTGCATAGAATAAAAGCTCTAAAAAATCCCTGGCTGCCTTCTGAAGTGATACTTGAAGCTGACAGGGACCATCTGATGGAAACACTCCACAAGCCAGGCAGAGCATACGTGCTATGTTGCACACTCGCATAAAGCATCTCAACTTCATTCTTAGTTTTTCCCCTTTTTCAATAATTCCTTTTTCCACATTACTTGAATGAAAAATAGAAAAAGGTATTTTTTCCTTTGATCTGTACTGTGCACTGTGGGGAAGGGAAATAAGAAAATGTTTTAACCTTTTTCTACCCCTATACTATCTGCACTTAATTCTCATGAACCCCAAGCTGTTGCATCAAATTCAGTCTTGAAGCCATCAGCTATTTGAAATAGGAGACTGCCAACAGAGGAAGGAAATTGCATCCGTGGTCTTAGCCCTGTCCACAGCTGAAATTATTTCAGGGTAAGAGGATGGGACCTGGAGGGCAAATGTAACAATTACTAAAAATACTACCGCTTTATAAAGACAGGAGACTTTATGTAATATTGTGCTAATAGTGTACTACTCTCTTACACTGTTTCTGTAGTGGAATATTGGTTGAAGTATCTAGCTTTTAGAAAACTTCATACTTACAAAGTTATCACACACTGACGTTAATGTTACATTGAGCTGCTTGGATTTAGTAAAGCTAACTATTAATTAACAGGACAGTTTAACCATGACAGTTTCTTCTAACAAACATTAACTGTCAAGTACATTGCCACCAAAACTTGTCTAAAATACATTGCTGGCTGTAATATAACCTGAAACAATGTAGTCAGTCCATTCCCTAGTTCGGTTACCAGTACACACAGCATCACTTTTATAAACTCTGTTAATATGCTCCTCTGAAACGGTGGCTGGTGACAAGCAACCTACCTCTCTAGCTTTGCATAATGACTACAGTATCAGGCATTAAAACCAGCACAGTAAATACACTATGGCAGTGAATCACTCAAGCTCAAAATAAGAAACCTTAAAAATACTCAACGTTAGAAAAAAAAAAAAAAAAAAAAATCGACAAAATTAAAATGGCTTCCAAAGGCAATTTGAAACATGACTATGTACACGTACACAGGCATGTCGCAAGAAGAGCCAGAGGCCACGAATGCATTGCAAAGAGCAAGTTTTATTTTAGTTACCTCTCTACTGGGGGAATCTCTGAAGTCGCACCTGAGCTCCCAGGCAGAGGTGACACAAGCGGGGGACGCAGGCGCTGGTAAGTTCAGCCCTGCTGGAAAATCACTGGGCCCGCTGAGCTTGCCTGTATTTCAAGGCTTCAGGCAGCTACAGCCTCCTGCCCTTTCTCACAACAAAGAAAGAATCTCAGATGTAGTGATAAGTTGCCTTGAGTTTCTCACAGGCCTGTGTTATCTAACACAGAGGTTCTACTCATCAAGCACACAAGGTCAGTAAAACAATTAGTGTGATGTGTATGCTTTTTCTACAGACAGGTGCAAGTCACTTTGAGCGTATTTACATTTAACCAACCTCCTCACCAAATCTTGCGCTATATTCCCACACAGTGACATTAGTTGAAACATGCAAACCAGTAACATTTCCCCAACTACTTGGCATAAAAGTTTGTTCCTTGTGGTAAACTGCTGTGTTTAACACCTTCAATAAAGCATTCGAACTTTTGCTTGTCCTTCAAAATACAACCCACATTAAATCACCACACTCTTCTGAAGGGAATATGGTTGGAGACTACAAGAACTAAAAATGATTCTCAGCTGTGAAGAAGCAGAGGCAGGTAGGATACTGAAGTAGCAAATGGCATGAAGAATCAGAATAAAGTATTGAACTTGTTGAGAAGGGGGAAGCCTGAGGAGCTTTCCCACTGCATCTATTTGTGCTGAAAGAACATTCCACTTCTTCCCTTGCTAGACAATTTTTTTTAAGCCTGGAGGTTCCGCACTTCCGAAGTCTGTCACTACTCGAGTTCAGATGGAAAATCCAAAAATTTACACCCTCCCAAACTAGAACTTTACAGAAGTCTGCTCTATGTTCCAGAAAAATGGGGTATATATGGCATTTCATACACTAAAATAAGCTTACATGTCACTTCCATTCCAAAAATCTTTCTAGGACTTGTGGTCTGCAATTTGGCATACAAGATATGGGAGCTCTCTTCCGGCCAAGACGACAGGATTATAGCAGTGTTTCAGATTCAGTTAATAGGCATTAAAGTCTACAAGAACAATTTCAGATATAGAGCTTCTAAGGTACAGACACCTGCAATTATGATTCATGCTTTAAATGCAGAAAGACAAAAGGTAATACATCTGTGCTACAGAAAACTTCATAGGCATTGAGTAGTCTACAAAGCCACATTTATTTGCACATGTACAGAACAGAGCGACAGATGTTATTGTTTTCCATACAAAATTATATAAAAACAGTATTCACCTTCATAGATAACACCATACCACTTTAAGTTGTATTAAATACATTCAGAAAGCATTCTTGCACGCACACAACATCAGTATTAGGTAGTCCCAGGTAACTCCAACACTGCAATGTAACTATTCCTAGTGGTATGAAGGGATCAAATATTAGTCTGCAACTAAAATAAAGAGAATCCTGGTTGAGAAGCAAGCTGAAGTCTTCCCTCCACTGGCCATAAAAGCAAGGAACATCATTAAACAGATAACTGTCTCCAGAACGTTAGATGTAAATACCACCAAAGCACCTGCAGAAGGCAGATTAAGAGTGGTGTTCCAGACTGACTTGAGCTATCCTGGCCAGTGTTAACATTCCCATTTAATCACTGCTTGCTATGTATAGGAAAAAAGTTTTATAAAACTGGAAGATAGAATTGCGTTAAGAGCTTGTGATTACAGAAGAAAACAAAAGCTATAAATGCAAATCCATTACTTCCCCTTCCTACCCAGCACTGGAGAGATTACTCCCTTTACTGGGTCTTAAGATTCCTGTTCTTGCAAGGAATAGAGGGAAAAAGCAAATTTTTATGTTTCCTGCAATGCTGCCTCCCTACATATGATCTAAAAGGGGAATTTAATTGTCAACAGGACATCTCAAACAATTTATTTAAAATGCACATTTATTTCTACAAAAAAAAAAGTGTATCATACAGAAGAAGTGATCACAGCTACTTAAAGGTTTACCTATTAAAATATACAGAGGATCTTAACGAGTACAGGATATTTAAAAAAAGATGCAAAGGAGTGTTAATCTTTTATTTTTACATTTTCAGGAACTTCACATAATTTTGGTAAGTAACCTTTTACAAAATTATGTAAAAAGTACAATAATGCCTGGTAAACAGTCTGCATTTTTCCAAAAGATTTTTTACAGCATGCAATTCTTAAGGCAGCCTTCTCCTTCTCCTTACAAGGAATCCTTTCACTCAAATAATCTTCCGCTGCAAAGATTAGGCTAAGGAAGCTTGGTCTCTTCTGTTAACGCCTTTTGTCTTTCCTGTCTGATTTACGGTCTCTTTCACTCCGTGAAGTTCTCTTGCCTGACCGACTACTTTCTGATATAGATCTCTTTCTATCAGATCTTGAACTTTTATCCTTTGAGCTTTTGGTATCTCTATTCCCACCTTTTGAGGACTTGTGACTTCTATCTACTCCTGAAGCATCCCTTCGCTTCCTGTCCGTGCTCCTCCTGCGTTTTCTATCTCTGTTATGCCCTCTTCCTCGGCTTCGACTTCTGCTTTCACTAGTGCTAGAACTACTGCTGCTACTGCCCCTGCTAGTAGTTCCACTTGTAGTGCTGCTGCTGGTGGAACTACTCCGACTGCTACTGCTGCCAGTGCTGGAACTAGTTCCAGTAGTAGTACTGCTTGAAGTACTACTGCTACTACTGCTGCTGCTACTACGGCTATGACTCTTACCAGTTTTGTTCCCTGCCCTACCCCTGCTTCTACTCCTAGTCTTATTCTTAATTTCTACACTCAGTGTCTGACTCTGTTCTGTCTGTGCCTCAGTCACCTTTACAGATACCACAGCATCTTCATCCTTGTCTGCCTGGGGCTCTGTATCCTGAGTGGACTGAGACAACTGAGGTGACTGTGGCAGTGGCACAGAGTGCAGCTGAGGTACAGCCTCAGCCGCAGGATCTGGCTGAGCTTCACGTGCCTTCTCTTGTTTTTCTTCAGGTTCAGATTCAATTTCTAGTTTGACACCTTTATCCTTCTTGGGAGAAGGAACACTACACACTTTTTCTGGCTGAACATCACACTCTGCTTCTGGTTCCACTTCTTTGCCATTTTCATTTTCTAGAAGTTCTACACTATCAGCCTCATTCATTTCAGCCACATCCTGCTCATTATCCACTGGCTGAATGTTTTCACTTTCCTCTTTTGTGACTGTGACCTTTTCATGCTGACCACCCTGTTGCTTGTCATTCTCCCTCACCTCGGTAGTCTCTTCTACTTTAAGCTCCATTTCATGTTTCTGTTCATCCTCTTCCTGTTCTTTCTCTGCATCACTATGCCCTGAACCTATTTTTCCCTTTTCCTCCCCTACCTCCTCCATTTCTACATCATTGTGCTGATTACCTGTCTCCAACTCTTCCACCTGCTGAGCCGCCTTACCCTCTTCCTGCTCCTTGTTCTGTTCTTCCTTCTTTTCTTCTTTCTGCAACTCCTGCTGTTCTTTTTCCTTCATAGATTGTCTTCTGGGCCTGGCCTCCATTTTGTTAATCTGCTCTGCAAATTCATTTCTCCTGCTTTCAAAGATTGCTAAGGAATAAATGCATAAATATTAATTTCAGATAACCTACTGACACTGAAGTCTATTTTCCCCTTAACTATGAGCTAATAAGTTATCAAATTGTTTTAACTTATAAATACTGCATCCTTATTCATTCTGAAGTAGCAAGCCATTCATGCATAATGAAAAAGACTGCTAGTTACCTTAAGAAAACAAAGCAAAGGGGATAGTCAGCTCAGCTGAGTATCAGAACAGTAAAGCCCTAAATTTAGGCTAACAAAGAGTTTTTGACTTCATTAAAATCAATGCAACCAACAGTATAACAAAATAATACCTTAATTTCCTGGTATTTATATATTAACAAGGTTATACTTCCTAAGGTAAACAAAAGACAGAATCAGCAAAAAGCTGGTTAGGTATTAAGAAAGCTTAAATAATATAAGCTATTCAGACAGGTAAGCTAGCTTATCCCCCAACCCCACACAATGAAGAAACATTTTGTAAGAAAAAAACCCCAATACATTCTCAGTTTAATAAAAGAAGAACAGTAGGACTACCATCAACTGCAGTATTTTAATTTGTTTTCCAAAAAGAAAATTATAGTCATCCTGTGAAACAGAAATGAACACACATTAAGAAAAAAAAGTAAAAATTATCATCATCAAGTTCCAGTGCTGTGCTTAAGAAAATGCTTCTCAAATCCTTTGTAAAAATCTGCATTTCCTTGGGTCTTCAATCCATAGAATCTGCCTTTTAAAAAATTAAGTTGCTGCACTGGCATATATCTGGGTACTAAAGGTAATATTAAGGACTATGTTTTAAACACATACCTCTGAGATTATTCATACACCTCTCTTGACTTCTTGTAAGAGAAGCAAAGCACATCCAACATAAAAATAAGCCACTGAAAGAGTAATGTTCACTTATGATGAACAGCCGTGCAAGAAAATACAGTTTGCACTAACCATGAAATTAATGTATTTAAGCAGAGAGACTTAAAATTAATTAATATAGCAAACAAAGGGAAGCAAGAACAAGGGCCTTTGTATCAAAGACAACTTACCATTCATCTTTTTCTGTGAGTCTTCCATCAACTTTTGCGTAGCAGGACACATTCTGCCAGGTATGTAGAATAAGTGGGGTTTTGTCTTCGTTCTAATGTATTTAATTATTTTAGCATTATGTTCATTCCATTCTTCTTGCTGAGAAATGAAAGAAAATAACCCTAAGATACACTAAAAATAGTTTAAAAAAAGATTTAAGATCAAGAGCAAAACTAAAACTCACCAACTGCGCAAGCTCAACCTTTTGCTCCAGTAACCGCAGCTCTGTCTGTTTAGCACGTCTTTCTTCAAACAGTTCTCGCCTTTCATTTTCAACTTGCTTTCTTTCTTCCTCTGCCTGCACTTCAAGTTTTTGTTCAATTTCTTGTCGTCTCTTTTGCTAAGATAAATAAAGAAGCATCTTAAATATTTTTTCTAAATCAGGAAAGTGTTCTAGTTTGGTCCAATTAAAACTTTGAATTATTTACGCCATTGAAGGCATTCCTAAAAACACATTAAGAAATATCTCCTAAATTACAGGTAAAAGAAAAGTGTCATTGCTTGCCAGCACCTATTTTTTTGTGGGTCAACTATAAAATTACGGACCTTATGGACCTTAATTACAGATTGCTGTCTGCTTTTCTGTCATTCAACTTGGATTTGAATTTTCAGTGCAAGCTTCAACACTTTTTTCCCCCTAATGGCAGAAAAAATGAAATAGATTTCAGGTATTCCACTTGGAAGGAAAAAAAAAGCCAACTCCCCCAGAAACAAATGAAGGACTGCAGACTGGTGTTTGTAACCAACAAAACAAATTACATCGCGAATACTTTCTGCGTATTCATTGCTAATTAGATGTATTACTGTAATACAGGAATGGCCTGTTTGTATGTTCTAGACAGCCATATGCTCAGATTGTACAATAGTTTTCTAATAAAAAAATATAATTTAGTGCCTGGACAACAAAATAGCTACGTCATAAAACTCCTCAGGCCTCTACTTTGTTTGATTTGTACTTAAGGTTTTTTTGTATGAAGAGAACAATGACTATACAAATTCTCAGAAAAATGTTGCAAAGAGCAGTAACTCCTCAAAGTCTCTTTGTGCAAACACATACTACTAAAAATTAGACAAGGACTCTGTGTTTCTAGACCATCCTAATCTATAGTTTCTTGTTCTAAAGGCAACAGAGAACTTTGGTCCTTTCTCATGTGCTACATGACAAGTTAGATAAAACAGCCAGATATCCAAACACTGAATCTTAAAGTAATCAATACCAACACTGCAAGCCAGCTATGCTAACACTACACAGAAAAGGTTTTAAGTTTAAAGACTGCATCTGCTTCCACTGGACCACTGAAATTAGGACTTTTAAACACTGTTTTTAATCTAAAGGTTATTAGTATTAACTGAATAACCCATTTAGGGCAACGGTAAACAAGTACCATGCCCTCCACAGTTTAAAAGGCCACACTAGGAATAAAGTTACCACCATCCTACATACAAGTTTTTTGAAGTTACCACTAAGCTATGCAAAGCCTTCACTTCAGTACAATCACATAAGCATTTATTAAAAAACAAGAATTCTTGTTATCCATACTGGGAGGGGAAGCCATTTGTAGTCAAACAGAAAACATAATACAACCATTCATTTCTATATACTTGGTTATAATTTAAACATCTGGAACACAGCAGGGTGGGCACTGCTTCAGCAATACTGAATCACCATTACTTACAGAAGTAGCCCATGACCTATTAAATAGTAACCTGAATAAATCTCAAATAATATAAACACAAAGATAATCTATTTTGTGTTTTACATGTTTTTAAAATGTACTGCGATTAAAAACAAATGAACTCAACAAAACATTACCTTTTCACTTCTGCAATGCTAAGAAATAGTGTTGGAGAGTCATGAAATCATTAAGGTCCCTTTCCTGCCACACACCACAGTTCCACTAAAGCGAATGAAAACCTACAGGCACTCTTACCAATTTGTTGCACCTGCAATCTAGACCATGGGGAATCTTCATTCCTATTTGAAGCAGCATAACTATACAATTTTGCTTTATTATTTACAATCTAGAATCAGACAGAACTAAAAATAAGTACCTTCTCAGTAGAAACTGTGGACTCCTGCTTAAATTTTTGAAGAGTGCCCATCAACAGGCCAAATATACGTCGATTCCTGAATAAAAATAAAAAGAAGCTTGAGATTCAGTTCAAGTACTAAGATTTTCATTTGCATAAATGGTCAGAGAAACTTTCCACCTCAGAGACATTTATTTTTAAAAGCTCAGTATTACTCAAGGCCATTAGCAATAGAACACATATTGACTGTGCCAACAGTCAAGGATATAATTTACAGTGACATATCATATTTTGCTTAAGAGTAAGACACAGCTCTTACCCATAACACAGCACAGTTAGCACTGGGAAAATTGGAAGCTTGCATGTTTTACATCTGGAAATAATGACACTAATGAAATATTAAAAAAAATAAATCCAAGAGCAGAGAGTACTGAAGAAAAGCTTCAGTAAATACAGTGTGAGTTATCAGTACAGCAGTGAACTGGAAGGTCATTGGCCCTTGTGATAAACACAACTCCCCCGCCTCACTCAAGAGGATTAAGGAGAAACGGAGCTGCAGGGGAGTGAAAGCTTATCTGTCACGGTTTGCCTAACAGTATCTGCTCCAACGACACATGGCACTGTGGGATGAAACCAGAATTGCTCTCATCCAATTCAGTGTTGTTTTGAGAAAGCTTAGTAAATAAAATTCTTCAAGGAATTCCCTTCTTCTGAACAAGAACTAATGTCTTGAATTTCACTCTTTCTTTCTTTCCATTTAATCCCAAATGAAGTCTTCACAGAAGAGACAGATTCTTATTTGCCTTGACCTTTTCCCCAATAAAGAGTGAAAGGAAATGCTACTCTCTTCTCTCAGTACCACGCTACTACCGTGGCACAAACCTGACATGGAAAGGTAAAGGTACTTGTATATTAAACAGTAGAGATAGGAAGAAAAAGAATTGAGTCAAGGTGTATTTGTATATGAATGACATCCCAGAAGAAATGAAGCAAAAATCAAGAGTTCAATGGATGCTGTCCTTCTAAAGAGCCTCTTTCCACCATAAGTCACACAGAGATCAATACTAGTTCTCAACTCTCTACTGAAGTGCCAAACAGTAAAACAATTCTGAGGAAACAAACTTTCAGTGCCTGAAGCTCTAGAAGTCCACTAAAGATTTGAGAGTCTTTCTGTAAGGAAAGCAGTTAGAAACTGCTGATGGAAGTAACAGCAGTCTGTTAGTGGTAGTGTAACTGTAAAAGAAGCAAGGGAAGTGCCTTTTCTGTGCTAATTGATCTGTGGTCCCTGTCAAACAAGCTCTCTATAGCTCCTTATTCCAGTGATCATTCTTCTGTTTATTTGAGGTGTGCATTCTTATTGCATCAGGTGAACTGCAGACTGAAGTGGATGGAGTTCAAGAGGTTGGACACAGTTGCAAATTTGCTTTTCTAACACCTCTTCCCAATAGAACTGCATTTTTGCAAGAATGTTTATGAGCTACCCTAACACAAATAAAATATAGGAGAAAGGAGGTACACATAGGAAGAACCTAGAAAGAAGCAGGCAAAAGGAAGTTCAGACTGCATACACAATAATGAGTCTGAAAGGAATAAAAGAAACACATGATGGAACTACTACATTAAAAAAAAAGGAAAAACCCCAAAGTCTCCTTCAACCAACAAAATAAACGATGTACCAAGACAGTCGTAAAAGTCCAAAATGTTAAATAACCAATGAAGCTATATGTACTTCTGTCTTGATCAGTTACAACAGCACTAGCAAACCTTTTCCTGTAGGTGGCTTGAGAATTATAATAGAACCCACCAGTTACGTTAACTGTGTCTTGCTGTGAAGTATTTTTAAGACAATATTTTTAAAAATCAATTTTATACCATTACGGTGCCTCTTCAACATCATCTTCGATACATTACAGCATCTGTATAATACTTTTTAAATTTAAAGCTATTTCCTGTGCTAGCGCTCAGAAGCCCCACATTAGCACTTGAGAGATTTCTGCATACCTTTGTTTTCCTTTCTCATCCATATTTTGATCTTGTATAAGGTCTCGACGTGTTCGCTCTTTGGAGGTAGCAACAACAGAAGATGGCAATGCTGGCTACAACCAAGAAAAACAAATTACTTTGTTCATGTTCAGATAAGTATGTTTCTTCCCACACAACACCATTTATCATGTATTACCTTTTTAATATCATCATCCTCTGCATCGCTTTCTTGGCGTGATTCTCTTCTTGTCCGACGTTCTCCACCCAGCCTGAGGAAGAAAAAGCATTAGTGGTCACTAGAGAACATATGTATTTAGGACAGCATCTGGTCTAACACAAAAAAAAACAAGTCAGCATATCTAGTCAGAAGAACCAACACTTCCAGTGAAAAATCTTCCCACTGTTCCAATGACCAGTATGTAGCATTTTACAGACAGAATCTACTGTTGGTAAAAATCAGTGAGAGAAAACAGTTTAGATTTTAATACAATTTGTACAGTAAAGTAAAACAGAAGAACCCATATTCATATCATATTTGACTTTTTACAATACCTTTGGAGTTTATTTATTGTTTTTAATGTTTGCACTTTTGTTTTTTTCCAGAATTTCTAAAATGGCTACTGGTATAAGGGGATCATGCGACAGATTTAAATGCATCAGGATATTAAGTTTGGTATGAGTTTCAAATGAGAAGTGCTATTTAAGTTACCTAGCCAAATACCTAGAAACAGGTGAGAAGGGGCAGAGCACTTAGGACCTGAGAACTTGGATGAACTGAGGCCTTAACAACGAACAACCAGGCAGTGGGTTGAATAAATTATTTTCGGCTTTCACTCTCGGCTTTGTGGCACAGCACTTCACTACTGGTAAAGCCACTTCACAGTATTCATTTTGTATTAACTCAAAAATTCAAAAGCAAGCCTTGCTTTAGTCAGGAACTACCGTTGCATGAGTGCCCACAGAATTAAGCTCAGTATAATTAGTCACATCTGAGGGATCTGCAACCATGTATGAAAACTCAAAATCTGAGCCAATTGTCATACTGTATGCATTCAGTTTATCGAGATCTCAGTCATTATTCAATTTGTGTCTACTGTAAAACAAACCTAGGCACTAAGCAGAATATGATATGGCAGACCGTATATCAAACAGAACAGAAAATTCTACGAATCTTTGTATTACTACATTTTTATATTATTGCTGTAATTGTTATATTGCTGTAACATATCAAAAAATTTCACTGTAGTCAATTGCTATCATCCAAATGTATTTCCAACAAGTCTCAAATATGTAATCTCTCAAGAAGACAGTGAAAGTCATCAGTTATTAACAGTCCTTTATTTTAACAGTATTTTAAGTTTCCTGTTAAAAATTCTCATTCTGATAAAGCAAGTTATCTGCGTCAGTTTTTGCACCCACCTACTGGTTGCCCCTTCAAGATCCCTCTGTTTGGCTGGGGGTCCTCCTCCACTATCCGAGAATCCATGCCTAAAAAGAAAACACTTGTAATCTCTGAATAAGTGAGGCTAATCCCAGGTCCACCTTAAAGCTGCACAATCAAACTGTATTTCGGCTTTGTGGTCATGATGTAACAATAAGTTTTACTCAGCTCTAATATCATTTACTGTTATTTCTGCAATTAAGTGTTTAAACATACTGCTTGTGGACCAATTAATTTAAACTTGAATTTCTGCACTTACTCAACTGAATAGCTGCACTTGAATAAGGAGCTTCATTATGTTGAAGTGCTCACATTTGCAATAACTAAGACTTAACCAGCAGTTTAATATTGAAATTCGATTTAAAAAATCCACTACTTACTCCATTAATAAAGGACTACTAAACAAAAATAGTTCTTTTCATTCTACTTGAGGCAGGGGAGAAGTAGAAAAAAAAGGGGGGGTAGGGAAAAGAAAGGAAAACCCATAACAAAACACTAGTGGCTTTACCTACATGGGTTTTAAAATTCCCAATGAGTTCAACTCTTTCTATTTTCCCTAGAAAAGTTACCAGTTTCTTAATTACAGAGATTGATTTTGAACAAATTCAAAGAGACAAGGCTGAAAAGGTTAGGGGAAATCACCGGTTTAAACCTGGTACAATTCAGAACTAGAAGACACTTTATATATCAGGCAATGATATAAACTCCCAAATGCTCTGTGGGCCAGCTTTGGTATCTGCTTACTGAAACAGCAGTACAATGAGTAGCAGGGTCAGAAAAGAAACACCAAGCCCCCAGTTTATGGACAGCAAACCAGTGCCAGGGTCAAGGCTGGAACAGACCCCACCGCCCGCTCCTTACCTCAGCAATAAGCTCCCACGGCCTCTACCTCCACCAGGGCCTGTGAGGGCTAGCAGTCTGTTTTGAGGGGGCCTGCAAGAGACAACGGCCGCTGTTAGCGGGGCCCGGGCCGCAGCACGAACCCAGGCGCTGCTGCTCGCCCCGCCAGAGCTGACCGCCGCCACAACGGGCAGACGCCGCCAGCAAACCGGCGGGATGGCGGCCCCACGGCCCCCACCACGCTGCACCAGAGGAGCGGGAACGGCCCACAGAGAGGCGCGGGGACGGCCGCCTGTGGGCAGCTCCTCGCCGCCCGCCCCTCGGGCCCCTCACGCAACCCCCCCCAACACCAGCGCCCCCGACCGCTCCCCGCTCCTCACAGCCCCTTTTCCCCCGCCGAGCCGTTCCCGTTCCCGCCGCCGGCGCCTCCGCCTCACCTCACGTCATTGGGGTCCCGGCCCGTGAGCTTGCGGATGTTCTCGTCCACGTGCTTGAGGCTCTCCTTGGCCTTCTCCAGCTGCTCCTGCAGCGCGCGCACCGCCACCGCCATCCCGCTGCCGCGCGGCCTAGCCGGGGCCTGCCGCAAGGCACCGCTGGGTAACGGGGAGGAGAGGCCCCGCCCACGCGCGGCGCGGCCCTCCTGGCGGCACGGCACTCCGGCAGCCGCAGGCCGGAACGCTGCAGCCAATAGCCCCTCGGCGGTCTCCTCCGGCCGCCAATAATCAGGCACGAGAGGAAAGGGCACGCCCCGCGGGAAAGGCTCCCAGTAGGCGCCCGCCAATCACAGGGCCCAGGGGCAGACTGGCATCCCGACCGACCAACTAGCGGAAGCCTCTGCTGCCAGAGCTGCGAATCACCAAAGGGGCCGCCGGAGTGACATCACTCAGAGCTAACGAGAACGCACTACGTCATTTTCCCGCAGCCCAATCGGAAAGCCACCCCGAGGACGTTTATCCCCACCCACCCGGGACTCATCCTGCTTCCTCACTGTCAATGGCGCCGAAAGGCCCGCACGTAGGCGGCTCGGGCGGGGCCAATCACAGCTCCATTACAGAGGCCGCCGCGCCAGGGGAGCCAGTCAGCTGGGGCGTTACTGACGGCCGGCGCGCGGGCCGGCGAGCTGGCAGTGGGGGCGCTGCCGGGTCCTGCCGCTCGTCACGCGCAGCTGCGCGCGCTGGGCCTCGCCAGGCGGCTCTGCAGTAACGGCTGTAAAGCGGCGCTACCGGGCGTTATCCGTGGCACCGCGGGTGGCCACGTCTTTGACTGCGCCCTCCCGCGGCGCGCGGCCGGCGTGGAGGGTGGGGCGAGTCCGGCGGCAGGCAATGAGCGAGTGGCGTTCTGAGGGCAATACCGCCCCCCCGCCCCATTTCGGCAGCGAGGAGCGCGGGCGCAGCTCCGCGGGGAACGGCCGCGTTTGCGCCCAGCGCTGGGCCCCCTGACGGCGCTCCCTTGTGCGGCCCCGGTTCGCGCCACCGCCCGAGGCAGCGGGCTCTGAACGCGATAGCGCCAAACGCCTTTCCCCGCCCCAGGAGAGGCTCTGGCGGGCGGCAGCGAGCCGCCGCATCCCCTCCCCAGGCGGCGGCGAGCGGGCCGGGGCACCCGCCGCTGACAGGCCCGGGCCGGAAGGGGCGGGGCGGCGGCAGCTGGCCGTTGCCGCGGCGCCGGGAAGCCCCGCTGCGGAGCGGAGATGGCGGACGAGGCGCTGTTCCTGCTGCTGCACAACGAGATGGTGGCGGGGCTGTACCGCGCCGCCGAGCAGGGCGAAGGGGTGAGTGGGGTGGGGGCCGCCCCTGGGAGACGCCCGGCAGCGCCGGGGTAACGCGGTGGCGGCGCCTTGTGTCTTGCAGGAGAACGGGCGCTGCACCACCAAGCTGGAGAGCATGGGCTTCCGCGTCGGGCAGGGGCTGATCGAGAGGTGAGTCCCTCGCCGCTGCCTCGGCCCCCGGCGGCGCTCCTCTGCCAGCTCCCGCGGCCGGCGGGCCTTGCTCGTCTTCGGAGGTTTTACCTTGCGTCCGCCCGGCGAGGGCCCGGGCCCCTCGGCCCCGGCCTGCTGGGGCCGGGAGCGCAGCCCGCCCGGCAGAATGCGGCCCCGGGGGGTAGGGGGCGGGGGTTGTGGTGCGGTTGTGTTTGCTCCTCATTAGGCGTCCTGGCATCCTTCCTTTTGTCATCTCATTCTTGCGGGGACCTGTGTTCGAATACACAAGACGATTTTGGACTCTGTATTTTCCTAGTGCTTTCCGTCTTGAAAACTGAGTCAGAGTATACGGTTACTTTTAATACATATGATCTTTCCAAATTCGGCTTTTTGTAGACGTACTTCTGTGTATTTCCTGCTTCTGGTGCATTTCATCGCTTTCTTCTCTTTCTAATTTCTTTCTTAAGCATATTTTTATGATTGGCTATTCCTGGATTTCGTTTTTCCTATGCACTCTCAGTCCCTGGAACTTTGCCTCCTTGATTCCCCAGGCCCTTTGGGGCTGCACGATGACTTGCTGCTTATCCAACTTCAGCGCCCGGGTTCTGGGGTCGTGCGGGGACTCTTGAGCTTCTGTAGACGATGCTTTCATTGAAAAAGTGGTGCTTTAGTGCCAGATAAGGACTCTTAAGGAGGATAAAGGGAGAGAGTTCTGAAATGAAAAAGAGGGCCCTTTTTTGGGAAACAGGGACAAGTTTTACATGTTTGTTCCCATGTATTAGCGCTTTTTTGCATATTTGAAGGACTCCTTCCAAGCAGTAGTGGAGGCTTGAGCTTTTTGTTTATCTTCTATTTAGACATTTAGTTGAAGATAAAACCGATGGAGTGCTTTGCATCTTTCTGTTCTTCAGCTGTCTTTAATAATCTTACAATTAAACCCATTTATTCAGCTGTAGGGTTGTAGGTATTAAGGTAACGCTGTTGTGCTTAAGTTATAACACTTGATGAATGCTGAGTGATGCTAGACTGATACTGTACAATGGCTGGAAAACTAATTTTTGTAACAAGCTACAGAAAAGTAATGTCACATAGTACCATATTTTGTACTGTTTTTCTGTTTAATTGATCAAGTTGTCGTGTGCACCTTAATTATTGATGTATTTCTCACTTATCTCTTAGGTTTACAAAAGATACTGCCAGGTTCAAGGATGAATTAGATATTATGAAGTTCATTTGCAAAGATTTTTGGACAACTGTATTCAAAAAACAAATAGATAACCTAAGGACTAATCATCAGGTACTAATGCTGTATAATAAGATTTAACTTACAAAATGGATAATGCTGTTTTGAGTTACTACTACATTTTTTTATTCGTCTTGGTCTAGTATTAATTACCTGATCAGAAACCCAAAATACTATTTATTTATGTGTTTGGTTTAAAAGCAGGTTTTTAAGGTTCATGTTACCATGTAGTTTCAGAATACAATTTAATAATTGCTTGTGATGTCTTTATTGCCACCCTCTTTGAAAAAAAATGAGTGATTGAATTTCAGATGTGCAGTTGCAAAGTTGCAAACTGACAGAACAGTAACAGTTACAGTTGAATAACACTTAAACAGGAACTTTTTAATATATCTCCCAACAAATTTTACTGGAAAACTAGTGTGAGAAAGTGCTATTGCTGTCTTAACATCTATTTAAATAGAATGGGTGCCTTGAAGTAATTTTTTTTGAAGAATATTAACAGTTAGTTTCACTCTACTGAACATACATGAGTCTAGAACACTTGAAAAACTTCCCAAAATGTGCATGTTGGTGACATAGCATTGTATTTATGTCTTCTGCTATATCAACAGACACCGTTCCTAAAGAAAGATCAAAATAATTTAAGAAGCTATTTTATTAGAGTAAAAAAAAAAAATTCTTCCTTTGGGTAACTTGGTTTTCTTATGGCCATTTTCTGGTTGTATCAGAGTAAGGACAAGATAATTTGTACAAGGATTGTGCCACATAAAATAAATTTTATTTTTCAGTGAGCTGTTTATCAAGCAGTGGTCTTAATGAATAATAATTACCTTAGAAATCTTTGAATTCAAAGAAAGCTGCGGTGTTGAGCTTGGGTCTCAGTTTTATATGCAACCTAAATGTCATTTCGAGGATTATGAAGTTTCAAAGTAGCACAGTCATTATCACATAAATTAAAATTACTCTGTTCATACTTAATTTATTAAAATGCATATTGTGGCACAAAATTGTAATGTAGAAAACACTAGACTTTTACTTTGATCATCTGCTGGGTGTTGTTGTGTTTATCTCTATTAAAGAAGACAATTCTCACTGAACTGGAGAATAAGAATACCAAATTACGATTTGAATGTAAAAATCAGCATATAGTTGATGTATTAGAAAAGACTATTTAACATGGAGCTGTTGTTTCAGAGCACTGGAAGGGCTCTTCCAAGAGGAATGCAAATAAACCTTTTTTAGGATTATCATCTAGGTGTTTTGTTGTAAATTCACAAGTATCCTTTCTTTTGTGTTTATATTTCATATAAGTAAACAACAATACAGTTTAAAGTTAAATTGCATATGCCTTAATATAAATTTTCCTATTTCAACCTGAGAACATTTATATTTTATCTACAAATCAAATCCCTTCACATATAATGTTGATTAGATGTTACTGGCTACTCTACTGAAACTTTTTTTTTTTTACAGGGTATTTATGTTCTTCAAGACAATAAATTTCGCCTCTTGACACAAATATCTGCAGGAAAGCAGTATTTAGAACATGCACCAAAGGTACACTTCAGCTTTACCCTTGGGACCTACCAGTTTAATTTGAATTATCTTGGTCTATTAATAATAACTTTAAATTTTGTAATTGAATGGATACAGACTCTCTAAAAGGGCAGCTAATATTTAGTCTCGAAAAACTGTTTTTTTAGAAATGCATCTTGTTTCAGATTCATGGATTTATGATTTATGGTTCAAGAAAAACTGTTGTGAAACTTGCTGCTGTCATGTTTGAGTTACTTGATGGTAGTAGCTGGTCTGTCACTGTCCGCCGCTGTCACACAAATTTGTTCTTTCTCTTTGGAATGCACGTGCTCTCAGGAGCTTTTTTAAATTTTCCAAAACATATTTGGAAGATGCTGTTTGTTACCTAGAACAAGCTTCTGAGATGATATGAACATTCAGAAAGATGTTCCACCAACTAAAAATAGTTTTGAGTGTAGTTATAGTTCAGGTAAGTAAAATCAGTAAAAAGTAAAAGCACTTTGGTTCAGGTGGATGTAAGAAATGGGGCATTCAGTTTCATGTTATGGTTTCTTAATTCTTGATCTTATTAGTCATCACAGTTACAGACTACCATCCTTGGGATTTTTTTTGGTGTTTGGCGAGATGTGTTTTCAGTTTTACAGCATACATCCTGAATATTTGCAGGCATCTTCTGCCCTCATATTTTAAGATGTGGCCTGTGTAAGGATGCTATATCTTAGACCATTTCTCCTTCGTTGACTTTAATACTGCTTGGTAATTTCAGCCAAGTCTTGGGAGTAGTTGTTTTAAGGGTACTAAGTTCCTACAGGTTTAATGAATAAGTAGGAACATGTGACTCAAGACACAGCCTCTAAAAAGAGAAATCTGTATTGTGAGCTTTGCTGTACCAAATATCAGAGCTTTCATCTATTAGAGACGTGACAAAGTCTCTCAAGCACAGTAACAAAACCTCCACAGTTTTATATTGTCCAAATGTTAAATCTTGCTCTTTAGTACTTAGTTTCAATCTCTAGAAACAAGCTTCACCCTTCACACTTACTTAAAGTGCAACTTTATATTTAGTATTTAGCATTTACCTGTGGACTAATCAGAGGAGGCCTGTCGAATTTGGGAATAAAGAGTATTGTAACAGCTGAAGTTTCATCAATGCCTGCATGTAAGTAGTTCCAGAGTATTCAATTATTAGCTCACTTGGTAACTTTCCTTACTGAGTTCATCACTGTGTGTTTATCAAGGTGGGTTTTGTTTGAAGCTGCTGAGCCATAGGACTCAGTATGAACTTCAGGATAAAGCTTGTCACTAAATGCTTTAGCGTTCAGAAAATACTGTCAGAGGGTCAACCTCCATGATATGGAGTGGAAAGCAAAACTAAACAGTTGTATTTACATTTGGAAGCATCAAGTGGATAAGGATGTATGTCCAGAAGGCTATTTGAACAAGTGAGGATAAAAACAACTAGATATGTGCTCTTTTTCTGCAAAAGTCATTAAGAAAGTCAGTAAGTGAAGTCCAAACTGCTTAAAGGAGACTTAAACATTTCCACAGACTTTGCACAAATTTTAAATTTAGCTGACAAAACTGTTGCGATGGATCAACTTAAAAAAAAAAAAAAAGGCAAAAAAGGCTGTGTAGTTGGAGTTAAATAATGGCTAGATTGTTCACAATTAAACGGTAAGATTGAAATGTCCCTTACTACTTCTTTTAACAAAATGATTACAAGAAAATAATTACTTGGGAAAATAACTAATGGTGATACTTTGATCTGACTTTGCTTTTTCTTTGCAGGTAAATTTCAGGTGATGATACAGAAGATGTAGGGCACATTCAAATCTTGGTATCTACCTTAAAAATCCTTTGTGTGTGGATTCAGTATCTTTGTTTTTCTTTGTATATAGCTTGTAAATTATAGCAGTGTGCAGCACAATTCCAAAATGTATAATAAATTTTCATCATAATAACACTATCCTTGTATCTTGGTATGAAATTTATTCAATACCAAGATATTAATATTCACTTGGTAAAAACTGCCTATTCAGAAGTTTTCAACAAAAGATTTAAATTACCAAAACAGCACGTGTGGAAGACCAGAGGTGTGTTTTGAGAACAGAGCCTGAGCAAGACTAAATTGAAATAAGAAACTTAAGTGTTTCCTGTCACCTAACTTGAATGCCAAAATGCCACCTTATTCACTCTGAACTGAGGCAGCGTTTGCTTTTGTATTCTGAGGAAGCCGTTATCAAATGAACCAAGTGTCCTCATTAAAGTTGTTAAATGGGAGGTTTAGTTCCTTCGTAGGAATGATACGGTGCAGTAGAAAAAATAACTTATTTCTACATAGTTAAACAGTATCTCCTACCTCCCTAAAATTAGAGGCTGTTTTTTTTTGTGTCGGAATAATTTTACAGCTAAGGTCATCTACTACTGGCCAAAGAAATTTGTTTTAGCTTGTTGTGCATGAATTCAGTATTAATGTAATTGTTTTTAATTGCTGGCTACAACTCACTTCTGTAATGAGTGTGTGCAGGAAGATGATTAGGCCTGCAACAAGTTATAGACATCATCAAGACTCTTGAGGACATTGGGGTTTGCTAGATACTACTTGTTACAAGATTTGCGTAACAATACCTATCTTGCTGTAGGTAAGCATGAAAACATCTTGGTAAAACTTTTAATGAATTTTGCTATAAGACTCTTCTTTTGGGAGGTTCAGGCCTTACATTTTTGAATGAATCACAGTAGAATCACTGTTATTCAGCAGTGTGAGAATGTTGTGTGATAGGGACTCATTTTCTACTTTGAGACCGGTAAATAACAGACTAACTAGAAAAGCTAACACATTAAAATGGCACCTTTGAGTGTTGTAACTACCTTCTGTGTTGGGAGAAGTGTATGTTGTCCAGTTGCATGGTGGGCAAGAACAGTGGAAGCTGTTCTTCCCTGAGCTTTGAGGAAGATCTGAAATTTGCAATGGATCACGCCTTTTCTAGGTAGCTGTCAGAAGCTGGAAAGCTATAGATTGTACATGGGATAACCAGGGGTTTGTTATACTTGAGCTTAAGATGTGACCAGATTATTGTCTTTTCAGGTACTGTGAATGCTAGTTCAGGTTAGTTGCAGCTGAATAACTCGACAGTTCTAGGAAACATCTAGAGCAGAACTCAAAACTAGCAGCATGCTGTCCCACTGTTTGTAGAACTAGCAAGTAGCAAATATGAAACTACAGTAGGATGGTGCTCAGTGGGGATCAGCCATTCAACTAATTGAAAGTGCTGGGCTCTTATACAGGTAGTTTATAGGAAGGCTGTGGTTGTTGTCCACCTTTGTAACTCAGATTTGTTTGAAACGGTAGTGTTAAAGAGTTAACTAATGAGTACTCTTGCTGAGTGCATTTCATGGGTTCTTCAGTTGCCAACTCATCCTGTTTTTAACATGCTGAAAATATTACTAAAGAAACTAGGAATAACTTGCACTGTATGTCTAATAAATGGACATTTCAATGTTAAATTTTAGGCATCTGCAGTGTGGCAGACAGCATCAGCAATAGAGAATTGTTTTGTTACTTGCATCTCCAGAATTAAAACTCTAGTAGTTATGGTAATTCACTTTGAGTTTTCACTTGATAGTTAAGACTACTCTTTCAGATGCAAAAGTGCCAAGCATTCCAAGACATATTAAAGGTTTATCAATAATGGGTTGTGCTTAGTGATACTTTTTTAATAGTGAGGGACTTAAAATTCTACAATATAGAGAAAGCAGATGTCAGTTAATGGTATCGATTTGCTGCTATTGGCAGAATTCATAGTTCCTTTAATGCAGATTTTTAAGTTTTGAAGATAATTAAAACCAGAGTGAATCATACACGTACCAGATGTTGATATTCTTGGCAAAGCACTCCACAGTAAATATGTGAATAGGCAAGCTAATGTATTTGTCAAGATACCATACAGATAATATATTTGTTCATTCTATTTAATTAATGCTTCTATTAAAAGCATTGAATATAGCTGTGTAATTTTCACTGGTTTCTGCAACTGCTTACTAAAAATAGTATTACTACTCAGGAAGTAGTAATGCTTGTTTTCATAGAATAGTTTGGGTAGGAAGGGACCTTAAAGATCATCTAGTTCCATGCTCTCCTGCCATGGGCAGGGACACTTTCCACTAGATGAGGTTTCTCAAAGCCCCATCCAGCTTTAACACTTTAACACTTTCAGGGATAGGGTGTCCACAGCTTCTCTGGGCAGCCTGTCCCAGTGCCTCACCACCCTCATGGTGAATAATTTCTTCCTTATATCTAATCCAAATCTACCCTCTTTTAGTTTGAAGGCACTACCCCTTGTCTGATCACTGCATGCCCTTGTAAAAAGTCCCTCTCCAGCTTTCCTGTAGCTTCCCTTTAGATACTGAAAGGCTGCTGTAAGGTCTCCCTGGAGCCTTCTCTTCTCCTGGCTAAATTACTAAAATAATTGTTTTAATAACTTATTGGTTATCGTTGAATGACTTAGCAGTGCTTAAGCTCAGGATCAAAAGTTGAAAAAGTACATTCAGTCCTAGTTGTGTAGGTTTCCACAGGAGTAAGGCTGCTGTTAAATACTATGAAAATGAGAAAAGCCACAATATTTAAGACGACTCTTTAAAATGCTTCAGTTTTATTAAAAAAAAGCCCTCAACAGGTGTATGTTAGATAAGAACTATCATTTGTAATGTAACCTCAGACTTCACCTAATTGAAGTGTCCACAGGATCACTCAGATGGTAGAAAAAACCAAAAATGTAGTCTACAGAGACAGTAGCTTGTGAGATGATGCCAGACACTTCATTGACCATTTTACAATGATAGTGGTGATGATATCAGAGACATTGACAATCTCATGCTAAAGCGCAGCTTAAGTTACTTATCACTGTCCCAAATGCATCATCTTGAGGGTGTTCTGAAGGGGTTGTATAGTACTTCAGGTCTGAACAGTGCAGTGTCTTGCTGTTAACTCTGATAATGCTGTTTGTACTCTGGCAACACAAAATACTCGATAAAACAGTCTAGGAAGGCTCATCAGCCAAGTCACGTTGATCGAAGTACCTAGTGGAGAGAAGTGGAATACAGTAAAGAAATCTCGAATGCGACATAATCCTTTGACCCCTGGCTTTCTAGCTCTTCTTTTTAGTGTTTCTATCATATTTACAGCTTTGCAGTTTAGGGGGCTCATCTGAGGAAACCACTAAATTTACTTTATGCTCAGGTTTATCTTAAGTCTTTTCAGTGAAGTATATGTGCTACTTAGGTCCAGGGTACTTCATTTAATTCCACTTTGAAAGAATCGAGATTAGGACAAGAGTAATCACACTTTTTTTTTCTGGACACTCTTTACTGGTTTTTAGATATCTAAGTTGCATTACCTGCTAACTAAGCAGATTATCAAGTTCAGAGCTGATATCTGTTCTTCATTCTTGTTCTCCTGAAAGAGAAATGCTAGAACAGTTCTTGTTACCTGTGTCCAATAGAAAAGCTGTTACATTGTAACGTTCATGCTTGTACTCTTCCCTTCGCTCTCAAGCAAATTTAGCACATGAAAAATCACTTACCAAGACTTAGGAACTGAAAAATCATCCTGCTAATAATTTGCTAAGTTCAGCAAGTCCTTTGCACTATGTTATATTAACTCTTACCTCTAGTACTCTGACTTCTGAGCATCGTCTTGCCAGCTGTCGAATAAGGGAGTGAGCCTCAGGTAGCAAAGGTTTTTCAAGGCATGCCAACAGTGCATAAAGCCACCTACCCTGTGTGGATTCAAATAACAAAGTTTTAATTATGAGCATTTCCTTGATGTTTCATGCACTTCTTGTTGTATAGAGCAGGCCTAGAGAGCAGGTCTCAAAATTTCATTTCTGGCAGTAGCACTTAAATGCAAAGTTTGAAAGCCAAATTACACACTACACAGTAGAATTTTCTATCTCTTGACAAGCTGCTTGTGAGCAGTACTCTTGGATTTCCTAATATTTTTTGGAATACTGATAAAGATATAAATTAACACAGCTGTTGTGGTTTAACCCCAGCTGGCAACTAAGCACCATGCAGCAGCTCACTCACTCTCCCCTGGTGGGATGGGGGAGAGAATGGGAAAAGTGAGAAAACTTGTGGGTTGAGATAAAGACGGTTTAATAAGTAAAGCAAAAGCTGCGCACACAAGCAAAGCAAAAACAAGGAATTATTCACTGCTTCCTATGGGCAGGCAGGTGTTCAGCCAGCTCCAGGACAGCAGGGATCCATCACCACAATAGTTACTTGGGAAGACAAACACCATAACTCCAAACATCCCCCCTTCCTCCTCCTTCTTCTTCCCCTGAGCATGATGTCACATGGTATGGAATATCCCTTTGGTCAGCTGGGGTCAGCTGTCCTGCCTGTGCCCTCTCACAGCTTCTCGTGTGCTTGGCACAGCATGAGAATATTTAGCAACAAGAAAAATGTCAGTGTGTTATCAACATTAGTCTCATACTAAACCCTCTTCTCTCCTCAGTGCTGATACTCATCTAACCTGTGGTTTGAGTTAGTGTGGGGAGTGATAAAAAGGGGAGGAGGCTTTGGCCGCACTTGATAGATCTATATCTGATACGTTTTGTAATTAGCCTTCCAAAAAGTTCTGTGAATACTCATTTTAGTATCTAATCAAGAAAGTTTTGAAAGTAACTGAATATGATACATGCATCTAGACAACTCTAGAAACTAATTTCATAGAAAACTATGAACAATTTATCCCTTTTTTAGTGCATTAATGTGCAAGTAGTTATGATAAATTAAAAATTACCAGTTCTGGAGTAAATTTTTTCTCTCCAAACCAGCTTGTGAGGTACTCCAAGACACTGGTTACTGTTGCCTTCAAAAGAGGAATAGAAAGAGAAAATACAATACCTGCAATGTTTTGTTTGTTTTGCTGTCCTTCTACCTGAAGGATTATATTATATAAAAAGCGATGTGATTTTTTTTTTAAATATACACATTATGTATTTCTACTCCACTGTGATACCATATGGTATTTATTCCAGGTTGAAGTTACATATAAGGGTAAAATAAGTGTTAAAGCACCAGTTCCTGGAAAGAACTTTATGTAAAAGGAAGTAATTTCTTGTGTGTTAACAAAAAAATTATGGGTAAGTAGCTATAGATTAGGAAAGAGGCATTACACTGACTGGTTGTTTCTGTATGAAGGTGACTAGTGGGAAACATAGTAAAGGGAAGTGTTATTCTTCTAGCCTTGTACATAAGAGTTCACGATCAAGTTGAAGGACTGCACTTAACACACTAAGTGAGAAACCTTAAAACACTGTCAAGCACCCAATGGGGCATTCAGCAAAAATTCAAACATTAAAATGTTCTATGGAGAAATTACAAGGACAGAATACTCTTAAAACTAGTAGAATAAATGTTCACTAGTAAAGTTATTTGTAGCTGAAGGTAAGATAATGTGTTTTCTTGTAAGTGTACAATGAATAGCAGCTGTAATGAACAATTGCCTGCTCTGGCACAGAAAAATAGGTAAGGCTTCTGCAACAGATACAATATGAAAAATAATGATTTATGCAATGTCACTATGTGATTCTAAGAGGTAGACTTACCTGACTCATTCTGCTTACAATACTTAGCAAAGGGGGAAAGCCCACCTGAAAAAAATCAAGGTGGAAAATGCAAAGACATTATCATCAACATTTTTGTTCTAGTTCAGAACATACTAACATGATGCTTAGACATTTTGTAGTGATCTGAAAGTCTGTTCTCAAGTTTGAAATCTTAAATTGATTGAAGATTTTATTTTTTTTAAGATAAGGTCAAGTCAAATTTGGTGTCAAAAAACATTGCTTTTACTGTTATTTGTTGAAGTTTGGGTTTTTTTTCAAAATGATGCAGTGGAAGGCATGTTTGTAGGATAGCATGTAGGAGGAGAGGAACCACAAATCACCATTCAACAAAACATGAAAGCAGACTATGCAAAAAGCTTTCCATTTAGTTCAGTGAGCAACTAGGCAGTGTGCTTTCACTGAAAATGGATGAGGGCATGACTTAAGGGTTAGACTTGTTCTCCACTTCACTGAGTTTCCATTTAAAAGGGAAGAAAAATGGGACTTTCTGGGCTCACCAGAGAGCCTAATTTTTATTTAGCAGAAAGTGGTAATAAACACTATGATTGTTTCTGGCAGTTATTCTTGAAAATAGCAGCTGAAAATCAGATAGAAGTCCTATACTCACCTTTAAGTAATCAATGCCTAGATTTTCATTATCAGATAGTGCATCTATTTCTGAGTATGCTCTTTCACCCAGGCAAAACTTCTTCCAGCCTTCTTCATCCTCTGATTTTGGCTGAAGTAAATAAAAATAAATGAAAACTATGAAAGGTTGCTATCTTGAAGACAGTGAAGAAAAGACTTGGTGATATTCACAAGTTGTTGCATTAAACTTTAAAGCAAGATTAACCATGGATTTAATGACTGGACAAAAACCCAGCACTGTTATGGATTTTACTCACCATAGTAACATTGCTGTCCAAATGTTGTGACCGCCAGTGATTTCTGTGCTTGTTCAGGCTCTGAGTTATTAAAACAAAGCCAAATTACAGTTTAACTTTGCAGTTATTTTATCCTAGTCATAACTGTTCTTCATTATTTTTAAATGTATAAAAAGGTATATGTTATGATGTTCTATAAATCAGTAACTGGCTAAACATTTCCCGTGCCTCTTAGTACAATTGTAACTAAGTTGCTCATGCTGGGTTTTTGGAAGTAACGTTAAAGCTGAAGGAATTTTAAGTCTACTACACAAAGCTTTAAGTTGAAGTAGTGAGCTTTAATAGTCTTCTAGTCTTTCCTTGGTATAACAAGTTTAAGAAAATAATATTTGGTTTAGTCTGAAAGCACACAGCCAATATCCTGTTTCCAGTCTGTACCTGTATCAGATGTCCACAGAACTGTTAGAAAGCAGACAGGTGGGTGTTCCTAGTGTATTTCTTCTACCTGACAGGGATGCCATGTTAAGACAAACTTGCCTGCTTGACAGTTTCCTGGACAGAGGTGTAAATGTTTTGTAACAGAAGCAATTTTCCCCAAATCCAACTGTTATTGTAGCAAATAAAGTGACCACTAAAGATGCTGTAAGTAACAGTAGTTGATGCATAGTGTCTGAACAAGTGACTTCTGATGCTCTTTTTTTCTCTTAAATATTTTTAGGATGTTCTCATACTTAAGAGTGTTAATTCTAGCAAAGATGAGGGGACAATTGATTTCTGTATAAAAGAAATACCTGTACAGTGAATATACCGTTAGATGTCAGTTTCTTTAGTTCTACTGAAACCTAACATTATGCCTCAAATACAGTATGCAATGTGATACCTTGTAGAAATAGGGGCTAGCTCAGTTAATATTTGCAATGTAGATGCAGTAAATACAGATCGCCACCTTCACTGATTTACCTCCTGTAAAAAACAGGGTAAATGAGCTCATGCAATGTCCAGTGCTACAGCACCTTCAGTGCAATTGCTTATACTTCAGTTACTTGAGGAATTCCATTTTTACCTGACGAATGGCTGAGAAATTGGCCACTTGCTGCTGCTGCCACTTGAGTGTTGGAGCATATCCTTCAGGAGCAGGCTGACACCCAGAAATCTAAGAAAACACTGGCAATAATTATAATGTAAGGAAAGCTATATAAGAAGAATCCTTAAGAACAAGAGAATCAGTAAATGTTTACTATCAGGTAAACAATATCCTTTAAATATTCATTTAAGAAAGGTAACTTCACGACCACATCCAATACTGACTTAACTATTGGTTTAGAAAAAGTTTATTCTGCTTGACTCTCCTCATATGCAAATAAGAAGGAAAACTAAGTGTTCAATACACATTGTCAAAGAATTATTTAAGGTGGTCTTTTTAGCAATTGTCCTGCCTTAATTTCCCTGTTTATAAAAAGCAGGATGCTGTTTTCTTCTCTTGGACACATGCTTTCAATCTTAGGTGTTCTGCTTGCCAAGATAATAAGTTGAGGAAGACAGAAGGCTGCAAAAATATCTTTTAGGAAATCATCTCTGACAGTTAAGTAGATATAACCTCTTTAAAGATTAGCATGAAAGACTTATTAAAAAAAAAAAAGAAAAAAAGAATCTTTCTGCAAATGCTTAAGAATGCCACTACAAAGAGATGAGACAAATGTAGAGAATGTTTGCAGAAGTTACATGGTCATATGTCAGTACGAGAAATTTTTCTTGAGCAATCTAGTAGTGAAATTTCAGATTACAGAATTTTCACTAGACCGAGGCAAACTTGATCTCTTGAACTATTTGAAAGTAGATTAAAAACCAGGCTAGCAGGGCAATGTAACAACAGAGAAATCTGCTTGGACAGTAAGGAAAAATTCCACCAAAAAGGAAAGAAGTGGTGCTAGAATTTCATCTGATTTTAGCAAAGGTTAGCTGCACTTACTACCCTTACTCTGGATATATATATAAACCTAAATATGAGTATGGAGATATCTTACTTACGAAGTTTATGCAGGTTTTATGATTAAGTAGCTGTAAAATTTAATGCAACATTTTACTTCCTCAGACAGTAAAATAGTCTGCTATGTATCAAATAGTATGGATATTCTAAATTTAAATCAGTTATAAAGACTGCTGTTAGCTAGCAGTTAAATAGCTGTTTCGTCAAACCCAGATCTTCAATTCTGTACATGCTTTTAAAATCCAGCAGTGCTATCGTTCAGTTATGCCAACCACTCCCCAAATTAGCACTAACATTATATTAACAATATATGAACCAACAATATATTAACATATTTTCCCTTAATTTTTTTTCTCTCAAAACAAAACATGTAAAAGCTCTCAAACTTACTGAAATATTTACTGTCTGCTTCTTCCTCAATTTTTTGGGGTCTATTTGTGCCACAACCACATCTGGGCATCGAGCTGCTTCAATCCTACAAAACAAAATCCAGTGGCTCCATCTTTTCCTTTTTGTAACAGGTGGTTATATGCAGGATGTCTCTGAAATACTGCACCGGTGTAAATCTTCAAGTATGTAAAACACTGGCTACACGGGCAGTTCTTCACAGAAGGTTTGACTTGAGAGTTACAGATCAACTATTCTCACTTTCTACTCGACTGCTCTGGCTTCCTCGAAGCTTTCGTGCTTCCCTACCTGCCTGAAGTGCAGCTCCGCTTCCCGCAGCGAGACCTGCGGAGGCCTGGGCTGCAGGTACGGGCAGCCAAGAGCTGCACCTCCATCCTTCTGGGGAACAGCGCAGCCCCGGCCCGCAGCGCTGCTGACCGCTGCGCGGCACCGAGCCCGCCGCGGCACAGGCGGCAGCGGCCATCGCTACACGGGCCTGGAGAAGCAGCAGCCTGGCACAACGCGGCTGTCGTACGGGAGCGCCGGGGACACAGCTCTCCCGGCTGCGGCTGGCAGGTTACCGGCAGCTTTCAGCACGACACAGCCGCCCTCCCGCACCCCGCACGAAGCTCGGCCCGGGCAGCACCGGCGGCCGCGCCGCTCTCACCCAGCTGGGCCCCTCCGCCCCGCCACTCACTGGACGCGCTTCAGATACTCCTGGGGCGTCCTGGGAGGTACCGTGGGGTCGAAGTCCTCAGACAAGTCACAGTCATCCACAGGCAGCAGCCGCGGCATCAGTTCCTCCATTCCCGGCTCCATGGCCCCGGCGCAACCGCTACGGCCGCCCGCGCTCCGCCCCGCTCCGCTCCACCCCACGGGCGGCGGAGGCCGCCTGGCCCCGCGCTGCTGGGGCCGCGGCGCTGGCGCGCTGGGAGGCAGCGCGGGCCGCGGGCAGCTCTCGCGAGAGCGGCGGCGCGGAGCGGAGCGGGGCCGTGCCGCGGGGCTCTCAGCCCGACGGGCGCGTCCCGGGGCACGAGGGCTCAGTGCCTCAAGGGACGCGTCCTGGGAGCGGTGCCGTGATAAATGCCCCGGCGCCTCCCGTCTCCTCTCGGCCCTCGTGCCCCCGTAAGGCTGCGTGGGTGCTGCGCTCTGGCTCGGGGGCGGTCCCGTGCGCGCCGTGTGCTCGGGGCTGCGGCACCGGGAAGCGCCGAGCGCCGCGCTGCTCCGGAGGTTTTAGCTGCTCTGAAAACCCCAGGAGGGGAATAAAAAGATATTTGACCAAAGAGTAGTGCAGAAAGTGGTTGTGACAGTTTGCTGCCCATCAAACTAGGCCTATTTCTGTGGTGAATCAGTGTAAACCTTTAATAACCATTTTTATTAGGCCCTATATGATCATTCTAATATACAGTAGCTTCTGCAAGTGGTTCTTTAAAACTCACCCATTAGCGTTTTCTGTTCTACCTGTGGAGATCCAGTAATACTACCACTTGTCCATTTCATGCGGTGCTTTGAGATCTATGGTTGAAATCAGTCACATAAAAATTGCTATAAATTTAAACAGTCATAACTTGCGAAGGGTCATTGCCTCAGTTCTTATTTTGTTGCTGTATGGGTTTATCTAAATACTATTCTGTGGGAGGACCCACATGCCAAATTAAAAGCAGGGCAGCATTAGCAGAAAGGGAGCTGCTTTTCAGTGAAGATAAAAAGCAGAAGGGTAATGCTGTAATCATTTACATTGTGTATTATGAAATTCCTGTTACGCAAAGTGTCAATTTGTATTATTTTTCCTATTAGTTCTGCTGCATGCAAAGTCAGTTTAGTGCTACCCAGAGCCAATGTAGTACCTCAGAGCAGCTCTAAATACTTCTTACATAAGTTAAAAAAAAGTCGTCTTTTTTTTTTTTTTTTCCCTGCAAGGCTGTATTTTAGCAGTTCTGAACAAACATTTACCCTAACTCCTCCTTTCCACTGGCTTTTGTTTGTTTTAAGGTGTTTCCACAACCACCTACGTGTAACAGGGAGTTTTAATTCTGAAACCGGATCCAACGTCCTAATTGAGTGTGCAACAATTGCAGCCACCACTAGAAATAAAACCTGTGTAGCTGGAACGACAGTGATATCTCTGGAAAGGCTGACCAATGGTCAAGACAAAAACTTTGGTGAGTCCAGCTGTAAAAAGTTCTCTTCTAATACTTTGGTAGTATTCAGAACTTATTTTTCCTATTTGTTGTGAAGTCAGGAACTATGAACAGAAAGAGAATCCACAGATAGAAATACGCCTTAAGTATACTTTCAATCTTTAGATTACTTTTTCTGGAACTTTCTATTTATACTTTTAAAATGAAGTAACATATTTTTAATTATTACAGGTAGTCTTCCACAGATAATAAAATTGTTCCTAACAAGTTTTACCAACAATGGTGATGCAGTGGCTAGCAAATACAACTCAGTGGAGGAAGAGGAAAAAGAAACTGGAAATGAATTTTCTTTCTCCTCAGCTGCCTAGGCATTACGGAAGAGTACTTTTCCAAAGAAAGGGTGAGTTGCCATCACTGGATATGTCTGCTGACTAAAAAAAAAGTCTAACACATAAACTAAAAATTCGACATTAAGAAAAACGAAATGCTTTCACTGTACATTCTAATACTGGGAGATAAAGTATTTTCTTATAATGAGCATACACCATATTAGGATCCTATTTTCTGTTCTATTTTTTTGCTTTTCTCTGTGGTTCGCACCATTGTAACAGCTGCAAGACGTATTGAAGTTTAAAGCAATAGATTGAGTCATTATGTAGTGAAATGTAACTGTGCTAATGACTGATTAAAAATACTGTATACCTTTTACTTGTAGCGAACTTCGCTGTTCTTTCCTCCTCCGTTTTAAGTGTCAGTTGCCTCTTTTTCTCTTGTTGTCTTTAGAGTTCATACCGCAGTTCTGACTTTGGGACTTGCCTTTTTTCGGTGTAACTTTCTGAAAATGTTTCACAGAGATATTTGAGTACTTCTGAAATTATAACACTGAATTGCTTTCTGTGCATGTTTGAAGTTCACCCTGGTTTATTTTTATTTTCTTTTACTTTTTAACAAACCGAGGAGGTTACGTGTCCTTGGCAAGCTCCTGCTCAATACTCCCACAACTGGCAGTGAGATTTGTGGACAAAGAAATTTAAAATCCTTCTCTAAGTTCTGCTGTTGTTTACCTGCTCATGTTTTTACACTGAAGAAGGCTGGCAGACAATACTGGGGATAGTAATGGCATGGAAATTCTATCATAATTACATTTGACAGAAAAGAGGATAAGGATGTTTTAGTCATGTTTGGTTGGTGGTTATAGCATGTTTTCGGAGTTGCAGTGAAGGAGGATGTGGTACTCAGCAGAATGTTTTTCAGTCCTCCCCATGTCTGGATCGGTTGCACTGAGCTGCCTCAGGAAAGACAGAAGTTACTGTTCTAGCCTTTTACGGCAGGCTTGTTTAAAACAATGCTGAAGTGCCCTGAAACCCAAGTGTCACTGTAACTTGGGTTTGGGGGAAAAAAGATAACCACAGTAACAAAAAAAAATGAACAAAACTGTACAGTTATGGCTTTGTGAAAGTTATTGTGTGGATAGTAAATGTGTTATATTTCTAAATATTTATAAATGTTACATATTGTCTAGGGCTAAAACCCACCGGGAATATAATTACGATGTATTTTTTTCCCAGGCAATTCGAAAAAACACATAAACAATCTTCCGAATTAAAAAGGCGCCACAAATGCACGCGGTGGAACATGGGCAAGAAGCAGGGTGAATTGAGGGGCCGCCAGGAGCCCGGCTGCCTTGTCCCGAGGGTCTCCCTGAAACGTCGCCCGGCGGGCGGAGAGCAAAGCAGGAGCGGGCCGGGCGGGCTGCGGGCAGCTCCGGTAACCGCGGGCACGGCCGAGGGGCACGGAAGGCAAAGCCGCCCCGGTGGCCGGGGTGTCTCCCGAGCGGTTTTAGGAGCGAGATTGAGACAAACGATCTTCAGAAGGAATCCGAAAGGCGAACAGGGCCACGCACGCCCGCGGGAGCAGGAGCCGTCAGGCGGCGAAGCGAAGGTCAGCGCTGTGGGGTGAGTGGCGCCGGGTCCCTCCGCTCCGCTCGCCGAGGGGGACCGCGGGACACGGACGGGGTCCGCGGCCCGGCGAAGGCTCCCCCTGCGGTGGGGGAGGTGGTGGGGGAGCTGGGGAGCTTAGCCCGCCCCCGGCCCGGCCCGCCGCTCTCTGCCCCTTGACGTGGCGCGGACCCTCCCATCAGCCATGTTGGCTGCGTCGGCAGCGCCGGGGCGGCTGCGCGCGGGAGGGGCAGAGCGAGAGAGGCGGTGGTGGCGGCCGGGGCGCGGGTGAGCGGGCAGGGCCGGGGCTGAGCGGGGCAGTGGAGGACACGGGGAGCCGGAGCTGGCCGGCGGTGCGAGCTGGGGAGGCGGCGCGGGATGAAGAGCCCTTCGCTGGCGCCGAGGCGGCAGCCCCCCCCTCGCCGCGCTGCGTGGGTACGGAGGCACCCCCGCCTTCGGGCCGTGGGACCCCAGCCGTGGGGCCGCCGCCCCGTTTCTGGGCCGGGAGGGAGCTCCCCGCCTCCCCTCCCGAGGCTCCGGGCGCTCACGCCGCTCCCCGCCTGACGGTGGTCTCGGGGCCCCCCCGGCGGCCCTGAGGGGCCGGGGGTACCACCGGCGGCCGGTCAGCGCTGCCCGCGGCCTCCCGGGCCCCAGACCAGGCTGCGTGCGCCCCTTCTCCTGAGGCGGGGGGCGCCCACGCTGGCCACCGCGGTGGAGCCCGGCTGGGGCGGTGGGAGCAGCTGCCGAGAGCCCCCTCCTTCCCCAGCTGGGGCTGCCGGCAGCCGGGTAGGGCCGGCGGGGCACGGCCGCCGCTGCGCCGGCTGTGCGGTGCGGCTCCCCGCGGCTGCGGCTCCTGTGCCGGGGCTCCCTGCGGCCGCGCCGTGCCGCTGTCAGGGCTGCCTCGCCACGTAGATAGAGCCACACAAAAATTGTGCTCAGGCAGGCCCTACTGTGCTTCAAGATGTGGATTCTTTAAAATTTAGGTGGTTTATTACATATACTAGCGTCTTTATTTTTTTAAGAAGAAGTCCTCAGTGAACAAAACTAGGAGAACAGGTTTGGATGGCTGTGTTTGAGTAGTGAAAATGAAATTCTTATGTTGTCAGTTTGACAACTTGCAGTTGCTTTAGATAAGTACTAAGTCGTTTTCCTTGTGTATTTCAGTTCAAATAGGTATGTATCTGAAATGCTGATTTTGACATAAAATAGTTAAAGGTTTATTATTAATCTATTTTATTTTACCAGATTGTTTGTGTATAGTAAATGGAAAGAATGGGTTTGTTGTAAGAAAAGTGCACAGTGAACTGTACTGATTTAAAAGTTTTTACATGTGGTTGTATGAGGGAGTTTGATCCATCTATGTTGGAACTCTTAAAATGCTGTGGAGAGAAATGTTTTTATTTTATTTGTATGTGCTTCCAAGGTTTAGTGGATATTATTTTGGTGGTATTCTGTATTGGGATACGTTTACGTGTGATTCGTAGATGTTTAAAGGTGCTGAGATGAAGGAGGATCTTTTAGAATAATATATTTTCAAGAAATTATTGTTACCATTTGTAAGTGCTTCTAGAAGCTTTTCAACATGGTGCCATTTCAAAGTAATGTATTTCAAACCCGTTAATTCAGCTATAGGATAGCTTTCTGAATGATATATCAAACATGTTTGATATGTGTGATGGTTAGAAAGTCCCAGCTGTGCTCTTGCCTCTAGTCAGAGTATTTACATGAATACTATTTACCCGAGAATCAAGCCTTTACAGTTAGGTATAGTCAGCCTGTGGCTCTTCACACCATTCAGGTGTGGGTTTTTTGTGTGACACGGAGCGAGAAGGCCAGGGTGCAGGGGTGCGAGGTGCGTTCGGCCTCAGCAGGGGGAAGGAGTAGCCGGGTAGCATGGCTGATCTAGTCTGGATGTCCTGTCCTGCGGCAAAGCTGAAGCAGTGACACCCCAACAGGGCAGCTGCTGCTATTCAGCTGTTCTGAAAAATCTCTTCTCTGTGGTTTTCTGAGGTGGGCAATGTGTATTTTGTGGTAGTCAGGTGTGTGAAGTTTGGTAGGTGGCCTGTAGGTCAGGAGGGTTTGCTGTTCTGGTCTAATGTAATGCTTCTCCACACCTGTCCCAGAAAATGTGCCTGTGTAGCTAAAACAGTGGTACTGAAACTGAATGTAACTTGTCAAACCGTGAGTTTCACATTGATGAAATGTGCGAGCATTACTGGCTCTCGGAAAGGAAAAAAGGATGGAAGAAAAGATGAAGGAAAAATTGATTATTAGCAGATTCTGCCTTCTGAATAGGAAATACATACTTTACTAGTAACAGTGTTTAACTCACTAAGTCCAACAAATCTTTTATGTGTATATGTGCACTTTATTAGACACTGCACACTGGTGTTTGTACACTGCCTTCTGAGGAGCAGTAACTGAGTGGTAAAAAATAATGCCCACGTAAAGCCATTTCAATTGTAGCTACAGTAAAATGTGGAGAAAAGACTTTAAAGTCCAGTACAGAAAGCGGGAGTTCACGTTGCAGTGTATGGAGATGAATTTAGACTTTGTAGAGGTCCCTATGGAATTGCTGAAATGGCCTTAAAGTTGCAATTTTCCCTGTCTTCTCAGGAGGTGATTTTAAAAGGAGAGATTATTCAGTTTTGTGGTTATAGCAGAGGTAATTGCTTCATGCAGATAATTGTATCAATATCCCATTTTTCAGGGGTAATGTTCACTCACCTCTTTACAAAACACCAATGGATTTTGATGTGTTAGGAAAGAAACTTCTTGAATTCCAGATCCTTTTCAAATACCAGGTTGTTCTTTCCTCTCTTAGCTGAATTATCTTCTGTCTATCCTCTGTACTAATTATGATTTCCAGATATTCTCTCCCTTTGCTTTTGCTCAGTTTTGCCCCCTACCCGATGGCCTCGCAGCAGTTTGAGCAAAAGCGCTGGTGGAAGCGCTCCTCTGCACAAAGTCCTGTGCGGCTTCCCTTTGTTGCAATTGCCGTGACAGGTGGATTTGCTCCTATATCACTAAGATGAAATGCCTAATAAAATGTTAGCAGAATAATTATCGTAGTATTTCTATTACAATGTGGAGATAAGTGGCAGTGGTAGCACCTGTGGAAAACTTGAAAACAAGGGTAGTCTGTGGGATTAACTTTGCCTGTCAGTCTGTGTTTTATAGGAACAATGAGACTGCTCTTTGTAGCTTTTGTCACATGCTGACAGTTGATTATTTCCAAGTGATAATAACTGTGAAATGTGGGGCTTCTCTTTATTTTATGGTAGTTGTTAATCTGTTTTCTTAAAAGTCAGCATTAGAATAAAGCTATTAAGTTAAACTATAATTTAAAAAAACTTGAAAAGTTTTTAACTGTCATAGAAACTAAAGGTGCAATACTATTATAATTTCAGTAAAGAGAGCTAGTTTTTTACAAATCGAGAGTTTTCCAGGAGTCTCCCTTAGCATATGTAATTGCAGGACTAAGAAGGTCAGTGTGCTTATGAGAATTCCTCATTTAAATACCAAATTCAGAAGGATTTCAGCATTTCTAAAAGCTGTTAATTAACATAGTACAGTCTAAATTGAGACTTAGGAGTATTTTCCCAGACTACCTCTCAGGCGGTTCATGTAGATTTTTACTTCTTAACTGTTAGGCAGTGAGAGTTTAGATATCCTAGTTCCTGAGAAAACCTGTACAATAAAATGTGCTGGGAAGCATGCAGCAGGTATTCAGGAACAGAGTGTGTATAGCTGAGGGTTTTTAGGTTGGGAGGAAAGAGTGTGCTTCTTGCTGGCTTTCCCAGATGTTCACAGGGACCTGTTGAGCTTCTCAGCTGTGTCTGTGTTCCCCAGCACTCCAGCTTCTGAGTAGCTGTAGGTCAAAATTTTGAAAGCCTTAGGTTGGTGCTCAAAATGGTACATTTGAGTTCAAACGATTGTTGAAAGGTGCATCTTGATAGATAATGTAGTGGAATATGACGCTAGTACTTCTTACAAAGTTATTGTTGCGGGAATGTACTCTTCTGAAATATCGTGGTGTTATTCCTTTATATTTGCCTGTAGGATTCATCATGAGTTACTGAAAATATAGTTAGAAAACTCTTACAAAATTTGATAGAGCAGAAGACATAAAACAAGTATATTTAGGAGAAATACTTTTTGCTATTTAATTCTTAAAAGAAGTTAGAGGATTAAACAGTTTGCAAGGATGAATGATTCTTGAGTAATGAACAGAATGAATAAACTAGATGCCTTAGTGAAAGTCCTCAAAACAGTATGTATATTTTTTGTAAGCAAGTCTTTTTTTACAGGGTTAGTGTGCTGCATATTCTCTACTCTGACCTACCCTAGAATTACTGCTTTAGTTATAACAATCCTTGCCCAAGTTTGTTGCGTAAGTCAAAAATGGATCATAAGATGAACTGTTTTAACACTATGTATTTAACTTGCAAGATATCAAATATTTGTTATTTTGAAGAGGTTACTGCAGTCCTAGTTTCTTTTTGTTTCACTTTGGAATTCTGTGCATTGCTTTCAGGGTTTAAGATGCACTACTCAGTGTTTATTGATTGTAACTCAGTCACAGTATTTGAATGTGTGACTGTCATTAAGAGCATTCAGTATTTAGTGGTTAAAATGGTTGCATTTTGACATTCTGCTAATGGTTATTTTTTTATTTTTATTAGTGATAAACAGAGAAGTTGACCATGACAACCTTCCTGGAATTTATCCAGCAGAATGAGGACAGAGATGGAGTTAGATTCAGCTGGAATGTTTGGCCTTCAAGTCGTCTTGAAGCCACAAGAATGGTGGTCCCGGTGGCTGCCCTCTTCACACCACTGAAGGAACGGCCAGACTTGCCTCCTATTCAGTATGAGCCAGTTTTGTGCAGTAGGACCACGTGTCGAGCTGTTCTGAATCCTTTATGGTAAACCTAATACCTACATTATGCCAATATTTTACCTTACAAACTATCTTTAGAATAGTGCCAGTTAAACTGTGCAAAAGATTTGCTGTGTGGGAATTCATGTACACCTCAAATGAGTATACAGCTCAATCACATCTTGTGAGTTAGTATGCTCCTGCATTTTGCCTCTAGAAAATTAGTTGGGTAAGAAGTTACTATGCTGTATCTTTTTAACTATTGGGCCCTGATATAGTTTAGTTTCTAAGTGAAATAAACTGTATTTATTACTGACCTTAGTTCATTTGTAGACCAAAACAGGTTAGCTGGTTTAGTTTACCAAAATAGAAACTAGAAGATATGATAGATGGATAGATAGATGGATAGATACATCAGGAGTAGGATTGAGAGAGGTAAAAAGCTGTTTAAGCTAAAGGGTGATATTGGCACAAGCACATATGATTGTGGACTAGTCATGGATAAGTTTAGGTTGGAAGCAGAGGAAGTGCTTCGTATGTCGTTCCAGTAGCAGAAGTATGGAAAAGAAACAGAAAAATTTCTAAGGTGGAGTTTGATAGGCTTGGGAAAGGTACTGAGTGACAGGGAGAGATTGGACATGATGTAAAAGATTCTGTAGAACAAACTCAGTTTTATGAATGAGTTGTCCTTGCTTAGGAGAAAAGGTGATTTCAAAACAGATATGTAATTGTGTTTCAGTATTAAACAGACACAGTGGCTGAGGATACTGGAAGTCAGACTTACTGGAAGCTAACTTTTTCAGAAGCATTATCTTTTATTGAGGACTGGAAGAAAAATAACGGAAAGGCAAAGCTGTAAAGGGTCAGTCAGATCCCTGACATTACAGTGAACTGTATCGTGTATGCAAGTCGTGACCAGATTTTTATTTTATTTTAAAGGTTTGATTAGAGACTCAGTTTAGGGGAAGCCTTTTGAAACCTGTGTGGCACAGAGTATTGGGCTGAATTTGGTATAGATCCTTTGATTCCAGTGGAGCTGTGTTGCATTTACGGCATGCTGGGACTTATCCAAAGATTTAATCATATTTTAAAAAAATCTTTGCCCTTGTGGACGGGAGAAGATATGATAGCAAGAAGTGCACGTGGAAAACACTTAAAGTTTTCTTTCCCCTGAGATGTGAGTAGGACTTTGTAAGATCTATATGGCATGAAGTTGCATTTTTTATTTTAACTATCGAGGTAGGCTCATAAATAGAAAAAAAAAGTTATTTTCACTAGAGAGATAGCTGTTAAGTTGGAACCTGTTTTTTTTAGGGCATAATGTATATTCAGGCTAGTCCAGACACTGAGAGCTGATAGGCATGGGCTGAGAAAGGAGAAGAACGCAAAGATAGGGAGAGTTAAAATGCTTTGCCTAAAATCATGCAGAAAATCTCTAATAAAGGTGCTGAGTCTATTCTTGAATTTCTTATTTGCTTCTTTTCCTTGAAGACCATTCTTACTCTCTAAAGACAACGATTTGCTTGATATATCTGTGTAAGACTACACTTATTTTGAATTTGTAATATGGGTGTTTAGGAGAAAGTATATTAGGAGGAAGCTTTTTCAGGTTTATGTGTTTTTGAAAAATTAAGCATATTCTGGTGTCAGTGGGAGGAAATGAATTATTCATGCTGTATAAACTTTTTGTTTTGTATTTTTATAGCCAAGTGGATTATCGAGCAAAACTCTGGGCTTGCAACTTTTGTTATCAGAGAAATCAGGTAAGAAAATGAAACATTCAGGATATAGAAAATCTTTTTTATAAGTGAAAAGTAAAAATCCCCATTTTTCAAACGATAGTTTTGAGCTGAAATTGACAGCAAGAGCATGAGTGTACAGCTATATCTTCAGGGATTGCATTGAGCTTTTTTAATTGATGGCAATAGTGAACATCTGTTGCAGAGGAAGGTAGTCTATACATTAGTTTTTGTTTTTGTGGAAGTTGTAATGTTTTATTTATGCTTAACTTCTGTGTTTTTATTTGCAGTTTCCTCCTACCTATGCTGGCATATCTGAAATGAATCAGCCAGCTGAACTTTTGCCTCAGTTCTCCAGCATTGAATATGTAGTACAGGTAAAATCATTAAATAAAATCTTTAATATCTATAGCCTTTGAAGATACAAGAAGAGTTGATTTCAATTTTATTTGTTCACTGCATTTTAATGACTGAGAGTCTATATGTTAGTAGATTGAACTTTATGTCATCAATTGGAAACTGAAAACATAACTTTTTGTAAGAACACAAGAATGGCTAATAAGACTGGTTTAAAAAAAAAAAAAAAAAAAAAGGAGAAAAAAGAGAGATCTCTTCTAAAGGCAATATTTCTATTAGGTCCGTTTCTTTACCGGGAGTCTAATTTGTGTTTGTGCTGCTGATCTGCTTACTGCTGTTGCTTGCTCGAACTATTTCAGTTCAAATTCAGCTGACTGTTTATTCATCTCTCATTAATCATTTGAATTCAATTTTGTATTTAAATGGTTATGAGTTAGGTTTAGGGTTAGCTGGTTTAGAGAAGACAGCTAATACATGTTAAATTCAGGTGTTTGAAATTTAATATTAATCCTTTTTTAGGGTAGAAGTTACTTGAATAGAAATAAAAAGTGGACCTAAACAGCAAAACCGCAAACAATTGCAGTTGCAAATTTGTAATATCTTAATTCCCTTTTTGAGGGTTAAAATTTGTAAGAGTTCGAGGCATTCAGATTATGAAAAGAGGAGTGAAGACTGAAGACTATCTACTTTTTGCCAACGGTTGTAATGCAAAGTAAGGGGGTATTGGCTCATAGTACAGCAAAATAAGTTTAGAAAGAATAAAAAGAACCAATGATCTGTCTCTAGAGTAAAATCGTGAGGTGAAATGCTATGGAATATCATCAGGTTGGAATATTTTGTAGTTCTGGATAGCTTTATAATTATTGTGTTCACTTAGAGCAATATAAGCTCATAGTATGTTAAAAGATTTATATAATTGACACATGCTTCGAAACTATCATTACTTCCGGAAAGGATTTTTTTCTTTTCTTCTCTAGCAAGCATTTCAATTTCGTGCAGAGTTCATCGTGGTAGAGGTTTCGTTCCCCTTTAGCCCCAGATACAAATTACTGCATGAGAGGGAGCTAAGTTAAATGGAACATTGACATTATTGGTATGATTAAAATGAAAACTTTCAAAAAAAGTGCTTTATTTGTTCATTTTTGATCCTGTAAATATTGCGGGATTTGCTTTTCATGTGTTGACATTTGTGTTTCTTAAAGCGTGGTCCTCAGATGCCTTTGATATTTCTCTATGTCGTGGACACATGCATGGAAGATGAAGACTTGCAAGCTCTGAAGGAATCCATGCAAATGTCACTTAGTCTCCTACCACCAACTGCGTTAGTAGGTCTCATTACCTTTGGCCGAATGGTGCAGGTTCACGAGCTTGGCTGTGAAGGAATTTCCAAAAGTTATGTCTTCAGAGGAACAAAAGACCTATCTGCAAAGCAGCTTCAGGTAACACACAGAAGTAAACAAAAAGAAATCATCGAGGTGATGATGATGAACTTCAAATAGTTTGTAAACAAATTTTGTAATAAAATCTGTGTTTGACTACAGGAAATGCTGGGGCTTACAAAAGTAGCTGTTTCACAAGTTGGTCGGGGTCCTCAAGTGCAGCAGCCACCCCCTTCTAACAGGTAATGTGCTTAAAACATCTGAAAAATGTACCTTGACTGCACTAATTTACTGGAAAACATGTTTTATGACAGTGAAAACAATCGACTGGCAGTTGAACCTTTTGATCAGGCACAAATTTACTAGGAGACTAATGGTTATAGCCTGCTTCTTTCCTACAGTTTGCACTGGGAAGAAAAGACTTAATGAGTGATAATAAAATGATCTAGATGATGCTTTGGAAATGTTCTGAGAGAACTTTATGTAGGCATATCATAGATATGTAAATAATGATGCTTCTGTTGGTTTGTATGCTGGAAAGTGTTAATAACTACTGTAGTGCCCCTTCCTTATGTGGATATCCAGTTTTGCCTTCACTTTTTCTCCCTCTTCTACTCCTCTCCCCTCCTCTTTTGTCTCTCATTTGGAAATTGTGGATTGATGTTTCATTCTCCTGTGTATTCCACTGTGACATCGAATTAACTGATGAAATGATAAAAAAGAGAGACGGTTTTGCAGTCTCTACCTTCCAACAAGTAGCTGCATTTGTAGACAGCCTGTAGCAGAGAGCACAATAAATGCTTTACATGTTATTGTTTTTTCTGATCTTTGATTTTGACTGAAATAGTGAAACAAGTTTCTTTTTGAAATTCATAGGCCATCATCTGCTGCGTTCTTTTGCCTAGATAGGGTTCTTTCTGGATAGTGGCGAGTCAGAAGTTTTTGTTTTATAAGCTCTTTGCTGAACTCCTTAAGCTGAGTGTGCTCTGTGTGTGTAGTAATACCAAATTGCATTGTCTTGGTGAGACAGAGACACTCCTCTGAATCTAGAATGAACCATTGCGAATATATGTCTAATATTATATATTGCTAGTGAGCAACTGATAAAATTTTTATTTAAAAATTTGACTTTAAACTGATTCCATGTATTTGTTTACAGATTTTTGCAACCTGTGCAGAAAATCGATATGAATCTTACTGATCTTTTGGGTGAACTGCAGCGGGATCCTTGGCCTGTTCCACAAGGAAAACGGCCTTTACGTTCTTCTGGAGTGGCTCTTTCTATAGCTGTAGGGCTCCTTGAGGTAATAGCTTTAACTACAGTTGTGCTAATATGTAAATAGATCATTTTGTTGCAGAAAAGCTACTGCAATCAATAGGTAAAAACCTTAGTAATTGATGCATATTAGAGTCGTGTGATGATTCTGATAGGTATCATCCCTTACATGTATAGAGTAATTGTAGGTGTTTATGCATTTTAATGAGGCAAAATTGAGACTTCCAATGAACGGCAGATTTAAGTTTTGGCAGGGGAAATGTACAGTTACTGCTAGAATCCTATCGACGTGATAAATACTCGCATAACTATTTCTTTTGTTCAGTTTGTAGCAAAACCCCATGGTTTTATTTGTGTTTTATTTCCTGCAGTGCACTTTTCCTAATACCGGTGCACGTATAATGATGTTCATTGGAGGACCAGCTACACAAGGACCTGGCATGGTTGTAGGGGATGAGTTGAAGTTACCTATAAGATCATGGCATGACATTGAAAAAGACAATGCTAAATATGTTAAAAAAGGTACTAAGGTAAGAGATGGTTATGGGTGGTATTATAGGCAATTTACCAGTTAGTAAACATTTACATTGTCTGGCACCGTAAAATACTGTTAGTAGTAGCAAATGTATAAAGAAGTGGGAATTGCGTGGTTTTGTTTACCTGTCTCTGAATAGTGCTATGTCTTCAGGAATTTCTTCATAAATTTCAGTATACTGAGTTCGGACTTTGTCTAGCTCACATTCGAGTTCTTTGGAGTGTTTCTCTGGTTTAAGTCAGAGAAGATTTATGTGACTAAATGGTATCTCTAGAGTAAGGCTGTCTGCTTCTAACGCAGCTGCTCAAAACTGTCACTGTAGGTGTGGGAAGGTTAGGCAGTAGAGTTTAGGCATAGTTCATTTCATTTCATTTTAAATGTACGTCTGAGCAGATGAACTGCATCCGAAACCTGTTGAATTCATCTTAACTGATTATAATGGGAGCTTAAACAAATAGCTCAGTCACAGACACCTGTCATTATAGACACTTGAGATTAGAAAAGTAAATTCAATTCTGTGTGTTGGAACTAGTAGCTAATACAAAGTTTAAAAAGAAAAAAAATCAAGGTAATTTTCTAGCTTAAATAGCAACCACTGGTCTGTCTAGTGTCAGGTTCTCAGCTGATGAGAAAAAACCTCAAAGTGTTGAAAATTGCGGACTTAATTTTAACTTCAGGAAAAAATATTCTTCTGGCTTGTATTAGAATATCATGTGTATAAAGTCTGATAATGTTGTCTTAGAAAAATTTTGGGAGTTTAGGATTCAATATGAAGATAAGGAGAGTTCACATTGTAAATTGCTATGAATTGTATTTTCATCTTGGATTTAGCATTTTGAAGCCCTGGCTAATCGGGCTGCAACAAATGGTCATGTTATTGACATATATGCATGTGCATTGGATCAGACTGGTCTACTGGAGATGAAGTGTTGTCCCAACTACACTGGGTATGTGCCTATTCATTTTTCAGTAATATATGAAGATGCAGTTGTTTTTTTTTTTTAATTGTTTAACAGGAAGCACTTACCAAAAACATTCTGCTACTTTTAAAAAGAAAAATGCACAAACCCACTCTGATACACTGTGATGGTTGCATTTGTACTGGAGTTGTGAAATGTCTCAACCTCTGGCAAATTTGTCACCACAATTGTGGGTTTAATCAGAAGGGGGTTTGCTCTTTTCCTGTTAATATGATCTGCTTGAGGCTTAAATAATATGGATGTCTTTTAAACAGGCAATTTATCCTATACACTGTTGCTATTTTTCTTTTTCAGTGTGTGTATATGTAAGCTGCAGGTTTCTGTAAAGATAAGGACCTGTCATCCTTCTCTTTTTGCTGTTCAGAGTGGTACAAAATCCTGTGTTATTCTTTCTGTCTTCTTGATGCCCTTTTATATACACACTGTTGTTCATAGGTTCAACTACTGTCTCAGGTGACTATCAGGTACGTATGTTGCTCCTGAGTTTTGCTGCGTCTCTCCAGTTCTACATTTCAGACATGGTCTTGTATCCCCTCCAGCTTGTCTTGTCATCAGTTCACTTTGATATGATCAGAGCAGGTTCTAGTCTTTCTCATGAAACCACTCCCCTGTTTTCTGTCACTGTGGATGACACATTCACCCCTCCTGTTTGCAGATCTACAGTCTGGAATAGCTTTTGACTCATGCTTGCGTGTTAAGTATTTAACTGATTTTTGTAAATCCTGCCAATTCTTTCTCCATATTTTTTCAAAGACTGCCTTTTCTTTCTCTTTCTGAAAGTCTTTCCTATGCTTATAACATTTCATCTTTACAAGAACAGCCATGTGCTTTACATACCATTTGATTTTTAGGGTAGACTTCTGTATTCAGTCTGGATTCTGTTGCCAGGCTCATTTTTCTTGCTTGTTACTGTTAGCTTTGTCAGTACCAACTGCAGGTAAAATTAAATGAAGCACGTTTGCTTATTGGTTTAATTACTGGTATATCTGCGGATAATGGGCCTTCTTGGTTGTCTGTCAATATCTGCATACGAGAGAGGATCCTAAGCACATGCTACGTACCTCGGCATACCAAGAAGAATGAGAGATGCAGCCGCAGGTTGTGATGAACATATGCTTCTGAGTTTCAGTCCATAGTAATCACTGCTGGATTGCTTCTTCTTGGAGCTGTGTGTATAGCCTTAACTTGGGAGTTTCCACTGCTCAGGATCTTTAAGATTATGACTTCACCTGTATATTTGACTCCTATTCCTTTTCTGCATCAAACTCAAGCTGTATTTTCTAGAACGTGTGTAATTTTTCTATCTGCTCTTGTGACTCCAGCAAAACTGGCCTTAATGTATAGTTTGTTTCTCCTACAGCTGTTCCTGTTTTCTATTTGGTTACGTCCTACATACAGGGAGGAATTTCTGATTCTGCCTGTCTATTTTCTTCTATTTTTGAGTATGCACCTGAAAATTATATAACCTCTTTTGGGTGTAATGTTTGACCGATTAACATATTTTACTAATATGGTTTAATGATATTTTTTAAATGAATAAAAAGAATATCTCCCATTACTATTTCCTAAATGCAGCATATGATATTTTGTGATAAGTGGCAACTGTTGCAGTTACATCCACAGAATATCTCTAAAAATAAAAATAAAAATAAATCCTGCTTCTTGAGCATAGATTTAAACCTGAAATAATGAGTGAACTGCACAAAATGGTGTGGAAGTAAGTTTGGAGTACTGAATATTAGAAGTAAGCTGACTTTGCATGACAAAGTTACAAGATATTTGTAGTGTTTAAGTCCAGTATAGTAGTTTTCCAGTGACAGATTGTTATATATTATAATCACAATGACCTTAAAATGCTGCTCGGGCAAGAAGCTCACTTAAAAATTTCATCTCTAACATTGTAGCAAAATATTAATTTAATGATAGTCCATTTTAAGAAGGCAAAAATGTGCTTCACAATAAACTGTCTTTAGTTTTAGTCATTAATAGAAATAAGCTATATAAATCCCATGTGCTAAATTATTGCATTATAAGTAATGTTTTAACTTGGGGGTTTTGTTTTGTTGTTGTCTAGAGGCTACATGGTAATGGGAGACTCTTTCAATACATCTTTATTCAAACAAACCTTTCAGAGAGTATTCACAAAAGATATGCAAGGACAATTTAAAATGGGATTTGGTGGCACATTAGAAATAAAGGTAAGAATACAAAAATGCAGTGTGTTAGTGAAGCACTGGGAACAGGATGGCTACAAACTGTGAAATCTTTGCCCTTTAAGGAATTTTTGGGAACATGCTAAATGGATGTGTTGGGGTTGGACTGGAGGTAGCTGTTACTGCTTGGCTTATCTCCTTGCAGTTCCATGATTCTGTAAATGTGAGTTAGGTATGACAATAATTCCTTCTTACCCTGCCTTGAGGGACACCTAAAAGAGAGACTAAACTGAATACGTGTCCCTATTAGAAACTCACAATGCTGTCTGCATAGACTTTGGTATCAGCCATGAGTGTTTTGTGAGTGTAGGTCCAGGCTCTCTATGTAGTCCAGGACAGCTTTCCTTCATTTTTCCATCCTTATCAAAATCCCCTCTGGCACTTTAAGAGTGTTCATTTTCACCTCCACTGTTGTGAGAAGTTTAGAGCTGAATGTGCTGTAGGTTCAGGTACTGTCTTCTGTGATGGTTCTTGCAAAATATGGCAAAACTGCCTTGTAGAAGATATATCTATTTTTAGAAGATATATTCTGTATATCTTCCAACAGAATTCATAAGAGTATGTTCAGTAAAAATCTGTGTAAGTTTTTATTACTAGGACAAATAATTGAACCCACTTTTTTCATGTACATATTCTTGTGGGTTTTGTTGGAAGATCCTGGAAAATGCGAATAGGGAGTTCTAGAGGGATGTACCAATCACTTCAAACAGGAAGATGACATTGGAGGAATGTAAATAACTGGATTTTGCTTTTAGCTAAATAAGTTTAGGAGATAGAGTATAAATTCATCGTGGGGTATGCACAGGCTTATTTTTCCAGTCTTCAGTTTTAATTTCATCTTGTGAATATTTTAATTACTTTGCTAGAAAATAGACATCTGGTATACTTTCTCTTAGGTTTATAAATAACAGCATCTTTTCTCTGTGTTTTAATTTATGCTCATACTATTGTTTCAGATGTACTAATGGGTACAGCAAACATACATAATTAAGTGTAGAGGGTGAGCACATGAAAAGTTTCTCTAGATGTATCAAGCTTTATTATATGTATAACCTTTCCTAAAGGCATCAAGAGTCTGATATGCACTGAGATTTTCATTAACTAGTGATAAAATAGGACTGAATTCTTAGTGTGCCAAAATAATGTCTGTTTTTCTTCTAAATATGAAGACTTCAAGAGAAGTAAAGATTTCTGGAGCGATTGGACCCTGTGTTTCTCTCAACTCTAAAGGACCTTGTGTCTCAGAAAATGTAAGTAAACTTTGCTGAAAATGAAGGTAATTTTCTGCTGTGGAAAAATAAGGTTTTGGATTTCTGGATTTGAAGAGGAGCTGGAACTCTTCCATAAATGGAACAAATAGTGTTCACTTTTTACCAGTTTTAAATTAGATGCATGCAAGGGCTGTTTTTTTTGGATGAGCTTCTGTTCACTGCTAGATTAGATTCGAGTTGTGTTAGACCTTTTAAATCCCTTGTCACTTGTTTAGGTTTGTCCACTGAGTGGTTGCTTTAAAATTATTACAGAGAAGTTATATGCTGGCATGGCAGAAACTAAGCAGAAAGTGAGTTAGCATGCGTTATTGTTAAAATCAGAGCTATGTCCTTTTATCCAAAGAGAACCATTAAAATATTTAGTTCAGAAAGACTGAGAGAACAGGAGGACACCAGTCCATGGAAACATCCCCTTTATCTTAGTCCTGTCTTCCTGTTCTTGTAACTGTTTCACCAAATGCACATTGAGTTAATTTATTAGACTATCCAACTATTACAGGCTCCTGAAGTAAGTCCTTTAAATTTATATCAGACTTATATCATCACTTATTTTCATATCAAATAATATTATTACAGCTTAATTTTGCATTTGATTACTAATAAAAAACAATTCCTGCCAGTAACCAAAATTTCTTGCATTTGAAAAGTCTCAGTTTTATTCCTAACAATCTGCATTGTAGAGCACTTGCTAGTATAAAACTGGCTTTAATCAAGCGTTTTTCATGCCTAAATTTTCCTTGTATTTATGATTGCCTCTTTGTGAGCTAAAAGTCTCAATACAATCAGCATCTTTTTTTCTAGGTGTTCTGGTACAGATTTTCTTATTTCATCATCTGAAGGACTACATATATTAGAATAAAAGTTAAAACCCCAAAACCCAGTAAAATTTACATCTTCTTATTTAAGCTATATGTCTAAATCATAGGAGATAATAGAAAATGTAATTGTGAATTCATGTGTATTGCCTTGCCATTATATAATGATTTATTTCTATTCCAAAAACCTTTTTGTTGAAATGATCTGATTTAAAGGTTTTGAGGTAGAGCATATGAATAAAATATAGATGCGTGCAGCTCGTTTAAAGTGGTAACTGGACAATTATTCTAGCCATAACGCTTTTAACAGTGAATACAAGCACAGTGACAATATCGCCAGTGTAATTTTCCTTGAATGTTTTGCAGTTTCTCTGGGTCCGTTATGGACGACTGGTTATTTTAATTGGTTTCACTGGGTATTGATGTTGTTTGGATGACAGAAATGAATTGTCACTTGACATACCTGCCTGTCTGTGTACAGTTACCTTGTTAGTCACTAGAGACTGTGTAACTACATACTATACACTATGTAAGTCATCTACCTGAAGTTTTACTGTGTGCCTTAGAAGAGTCATTTAACTTACATGTGCTTGTTATCTCTTCTCTTGGGGCTCTTTAAGCAAAGTCTAGTACTTTTTCCTGTTTCTGACCTGTTTTTTTCCCATTTTTCCAGTGCCATCTCCTTGTCCTAATGTTTTAATCTTTTTGCAACCACCTCCTTTTTTATTATTGCTGCATCTAATACTGCAGTTGTTTTTCAGGAATATTTGCTTGAGAAGCTGACAGAGTGAGCAGGGAGAAAACTTGTGACAGAGTAGTCGTAAACCATTACCTACAATGACCAGGTGTTCTACTTCACAAACAAGGTAATACTTCTGATTTGTAAAGGTGTTATATAATCTTTCTACAGGAGATTGGAACAGGAGGTACTTGTCAGTGGAAGATTTGTGGACTTAATCCTACTACAACACTGGCGCTGTACTTTGAAGTGGTCAACCAGGTAATAAATATTTGTCTAGTTGTCTACTAAATACAGTAACTTTATGTGACTGCTAGTCATGGTTTAACCCCTGCCGGCAACTAAGTACCACGCAGCTGCTCACTCCCTCCCTCCTAGTGGGATGGGGGAGAGAGTCGGAAGAGTAAAAGTGAGAGAACTTGTGGGTTGAGGTAAAGGGTATTTAATAAGTAAAACAAAAGCTGCACACACAGGGAAAGCAAAACAAGGGGTTCATTCACCACTTCCCATGGGCAGGCAGGTGTTCAGCCAGCTCCAGGACAGCAGGGATCCATCATATGTAACGGTTACTTGGGAAGACAAATGACATAACTCTGAATGCCCCCCACCTTCCTCCTTCTTCTCCCACCTTTATAGACTGAGCATGATATTATATGGTGTGGAATATCCCTTTGGTCAGTTGGGCTCAACTCTCCTGCCTGTGCCCCCTCCCAAGTCCTTGTGCACCTCCAGCCTTCTTGCTAGTGGGATGGTGTGAGAAGCAGCAAGAGCCTTGACTCTTTGTAACCAGAAATATCTAAAACATTCGTGTGTTATCAATACTGTGTTCAGCACAAATTCAAAATGTGGCCCTATGCTAGCTACTGTGAAGAAAATTAACTCAACCCCAGCCAAAACCAGCACACTGCTGAAGCCTGTATTTTTGTGTGGTTTCCTCAAGCACAGTAGCAGGCAAGAGCATAAAAACATGATGAGCAATTGCACTACTTCCTTCTCGTACTTTCCCTTCTTCCAAGTATTTGAAGCTTAGGAACTATGTGAGCTGTCTGTAGTTTCTATGTATTTAGGATGCTATATTGCATACTTCAAAACCTATGCAAAGGTTTGAAAACTTGAACTTACCTTAGCCATTTTTAATTTTACTTTTTGCATATTTATTTTGGTTTCATTTTATTAGTAGCTCTAAAACTGGTCTGGTCATGGTATGTAATAGTCGATTTCAATTGTCCTTCTCTTTTGGAATTATTTACCATGTTAGCAGCATATAAACCTTTATTTCTACTGACCAGAGTTTTGAAATTTCGTTTTGCTCCTGAATTCCAATCTTTACGATTTGATGGCACTTTCTGGGATTCATTAATCATTTTAGGGTAGTATCACTTTTGTTGCCCTGTAATTCTAGTGGATCACGTGATGTTCAAAGAGATTCTAATGAAATCAGCAATAGTAACACAAAAGTATTGTCTCCGTATGGGTACGAGGAAGGAGAGAGCGCTGGTTGCTTTAAAGGTATCTGGTGGAGGCAGCAACTCCTCCTAACATCCCTTTACAGTCTCCAAGTTTATTGGTGATGTTTAGTTAAGGTGCTCAACTAAAGCACCAGACAATGCATTTATATAGCTTAAGCTGTCTATCATGAGGAATTTTATCTTTTTCTAGTGATATGTTTATACATTTTCAAATTATACTGTAAAATCTTGAGAATCCCCTCTATTTATTTTTTTTTCCTCCTGTATGTAGCACAATGCTCCCATTCCTCAAGGAGGACGTGGTGCAATCCAGTTTGTGACTCAGTACCAGCATTCCAGTGGACAGAGACGTATCAGAGTGACCACAGTTGCCAGAAAGTAGGTTTTACTTCTGATGAATCATTTTCGAAAAAGCAGGATATGTATTTGCCTTTTATCTCTGGATTATGTAAGCAGTCTATTGTTCTGGGATACTCAGTGCCGCAGGTGTTGAAGGCATCATCATACCTTTGAGACAGTTGCCTCTCTGGTTCTGTGGGCGATTTCTCCTTTGGGAGGTGCAGTGGCTGTATAATGATGTTATGGGAGTGCTCTGAAGTAACCCAAGGGATTTTAGATGAAGAGGAAACTTTGGGTGAAATTCTATGGCCTAAACTGAGGAGCTGGTTGGACTTGGAGAATGGCAGAGATTATAACTTAATTGGACAGTGTTAGCTGCAGTTCAGGGGGGTGTGAATACTTGCTCTTCCATTAATAGTTTTTACCTGTAGCTTCCTTGGTTCAATTTACTTCACAATTTTAGAAGGTGATCTTTATGCAGGCATTTTTCAGTGTCCAATGACATTTCCTTTAACCTGAAGGAAATTGATTGGTTAGTTTGAGGGAAAATTCAGTTTATCAAAAAAAGCACTGCCCTTACTGTTGATATGAATATTTTGTTAACTTACATTGGTTATATTAGTAAAATCTTCTTGACGACTGATGAAAAGACAGATTAATAGGCCACATTATAAATTGTAAAGAACAAGCAAGGTGCACAAGAAAACTGCTGGTGTAGGAATGTGTGATTAGCTTAATGGACAGTGTTTTCTGTAACTTAACCTTTCATAATTAATAGTTTTTAATATAATAATTGTTTTATAAGTGGCATTATATTTTATTTCACTGGTTGCATGGCATCTGTACAAATAAGGGACACCTCTAATGAAGAATGGTTAACTGAGAGGCTGCTCATTTACACCTAGTAGATTTTTGAAGTTCTAGCGTGAGTTAAACTGCTAACACTGCTTGCTTTGCCTTAATTTTGAAGGAGTAGTTTGAGGTCAGACATCTTTCTTTTCACTGTGATGTGAATACTTATGTTGTTCTTTTGCAGCTGGGCAGATGCACAGACGCAGATTCAAAACATCGCTGCATCTTTTGACCAGGAAGCTGCTGCGATTCTCATGGCTAGATTGGCGGTGTATAGGGCAGAGACGGAAGAGGGGCCTGATGTGCTTAGGTGGCTGGACAGACAGCTTATACGACTGGTAAAAAGACTATATTAAGAGTCAGATTGGTTTCTTGTCTCCAGACATATATTTCTTAAATGACTAATGTTCAGTGATTTGTTTCTTTAAAAATTAAAAAAAATGAACTGAGCACTTCATTTCCACAAGTGGGTATGCAGAATTAACTAAGATATTCTATTTTAAATGAAAAAAAGAGCAGATATGCTTTTAGTTTGTTTATGGATGTTTCCTCAGTATTTGGTCATTGCCAACAACTGAGAGAAATTCTAGCATGAGATTAGCAGAAATCAAAACTTTCTCTACTTTCTGCTGCCTGTAATGACATTGTAGATGAAATATTATTAGAAAAAAAAAGTCGAAGTATCTAGAAAACTGTATAGAATTTATTTATTTTCAAAAGTTTTTATTTTATTTCTTACTTGTAAGTAAGCACTTATTAATAACTTAATTTTAAACATGTTCTCCATGGCTGTTTAATCATCTAACTCTGCTTAGCAATTTTAGAGAAAAAAACCAAAAAGCCATTAAAGCCTTACACAGAAGGAAATCACTGCTTGTTAAGGAAAGAACTTATGTCAGTGTTTTTGTTAGGTTTCTGTTCGCTTACAAAGCTGTAAGCGCCTCAGATCATGTGTCTCTTAAAACCAAACAAACTTACAGTGATGGCATGACCAAGCAAGTATGTTTATTAAATCAGATAATTTTTTTGTTTTACTCCAGTGTCAGAAATTTGGAGAATATCACAAGGATGATCCAAGCTCTTTCAGATTTTCAGAAACCTTTTCACTTTACCCACAGGTGAGCAGAAGGAGGGTGTGTCTGGAAGGGATAAAGAGAGTTTGCTTAGTGAAGGAAGAGGCACTGCAGCAGAGTAAAATAAGGCTTTACACTGGATACTGGAATGAAAAGACCTCCCTGCCCCCAGCTACTGTCTGGCATCTGACGTTAGGCAAATCACTGCTGTTGTCTGTGCTGCTGTGACCCATTTTGCCCTCTGTCCTTACAGCTAAATTAACTCTGTGTATTTTTTTTTCTCCTATAATGGAATCCTCATCTTAGACGAGTTTGTAATTTGGATAATTACACTGTTTGGTTTTGGTTTGTTTTTTTTTTTTCTTTAGTGCAGTTTTAATGAAGAAATTTAGAAAACATGAGAAAATATATGGTTTTGCTTTTTTGTTTCTTTGCTCTTTGATTTATATTACCTGAAAAGAAACACTTCTCTGGTGAAGTGAACTTGAGCTTGACTGTATTAGACTTTGAATAGTTTCTTTGCTAATAATCTGTTCTGATAAATTCCTCCATTCTGATCACTCCAGATATGTTGCTTTTGGACTCTTCATAGAATTCCATGATATTTCTGTTCAAGTTACCTATCAATGTGTCTCAAGGTGTTAAGTGTTGTGGAGAGATTTGATTCAGCAATAAAAGGATTTTGCTTTTTTCATTTTATTAACAAAGTTCGACTTTACTGTGGTTGATGTTTTTTCTGTTCACATGCGCAGCAGCCTCCCTGTTAGGAACAGGAGAACTTAAAGGAAGGGCTTGGCAGTATTCAGTCATGCTATTTATCAGTTAGTACTGAAGAAGAAGAAATATTAAAACTTTCTTTTAATTCAAAGCTGCTTTGTAGGTTTATCCATTCTGATCTCTCTGTCTTACTCTCAGGAGAGTATATAAAAACTGGCAAAGATGCAAACACAAGTTAAAAGTGCTAAAGGACTTGGAATTCAATTTGGTAGTGGCATAGCTCATGTAGTTTGTGGAAAATATTTATTTCCTTGTACAACTCTCCTTTTTATCTGTGAAAGTTTGAACAAATGGTTTTTGTTTTACAGTTTATGTTTCACTTGAGAAGATCTCCCTTCTTACAAGTTTTTAACAACAGTCCAGATGAGAGCTCCTACTATCGTCATCATTTTATGCGTCAAGATCTAACCCAGTCGCTTATCATGGTTCAGCCAATTCTTTATGCCTACTCTTTCAATGGACCCCCAGAGGTATCATTGTGTGTAACATAACAGTAGGTTAAAATATGCTATTTTGAGAGCGGGATGATTGTTGTCCTCACTGTGACATGTTGTAAAATGTGTTGGTTTAAAATTTATTGCATGAGAAAGGATATTCATTTAATAGAGAACATACTATGAACAAGGCATGTCTCAGAATTCTGATTTAGCATAGTCCTGAGGAGAAAGGTCACTTTGTGAAGAGATGATGTTTTAAACTAAGGAATGGTATTTTTTTTTTGGTTAGGTTTTGAAAGCCATAGGAGTTTGGGGTTTGCTTTTGTGGTACCAGAATGCAAACATCAATAAAAATGTTTTTAATTCACAATGTACTTTTTCTGTAGAGTTTGAAAGAAAAGTTGGGTTTCTGAAATGTACAAAATTCCCTCTGTGAACACCCTCATCCAAAGCTTCTAATTCTAATGTAGTTACCATCATGTATATGTCTGGTACAGGACGTTCCAGCTGACCTTATTGTGGCACGTTCTGTATAAACCTAAAATAAAGAGATGGTTTTCCAAGAAGCTTGTGAAAGAAGTGTAAGATCCTGACAACAAAACTAGTCTGACAGATAAGAGAGAGTGAGGAAATGGTAAGACAGTGAGAATAAACATAGTAGGCAAGGATCTTGGCAGGTTGGAATTGTAACTGTTGTTAGGTTTTGGTTGGTTGGTTGGTTTTGTGGTTTTTGTTGTTTGTTTGTTTTGTTTTTTAAGACTGTGTAAGTTAAACGGACTTTTAAAAGTTGAGTTTAAATTAAAGTAATGAGGTGGTTTGTGAAGAGCTACTCATGAGTGTAAGATCACTTTCCCATGTATGAATAACAATTAGTCATGTGGGTGATGCAATGGAGAAGCATGATCAAGTGGGAGCCGTCACCTCAGTACAGAATGAGTAATAAACTTTCTTTTTGATTCTTGGAATTGTCAATATTTTTGTTATCTCTAATTAGATTGATCCAATTCAATCACATGGTACTGATTCAGTTAAATAATATTGTGCCAATATAGCGTCACGGCCCTTAAAAAGGTGAATTAAACCCTCAGTATTACGTTAGATTTCACAAATTCATAAATCATGAATGTACAGTATTGGTGGATATATATGCACAGAAATAATAGGTGCAAGAAGACAAGACTAAAAAAAACCCCAAATCTCAGCCCCCAAATCTTATACTTGAATAACTACTGAATATTTATACATTGAAGTGTCATTCAAATTAGTGGCATTGTATCAGTAAATATGGAGGTACTTGAAAGACTAGAAAAGTGCATAATAATGAAAGAGGTTTCAGCTCTTTAATACATCTGTTTTTATTACTTTCATGAAGTTATAGATTCAGAATCGGGGTGGATAACTTTAGAATGAAATTGTGTGGCTTGCAGTTGTATAACATGAAAACAAGCAAATACGGAGCTTTAGTAAGTGACTGAAAAAGTTCCTAAGATTCAGTGACTGATTCAAGAAGCTGGTAATGCCATTTGGTTGCTCAGTTCTGCATCAGTTGGTAATTTTTAATTTATTTTTAAATCTTAGCCTGTTCTTCTGGATAGCAGCAGCATTTTACCAGATCGCATTCTCTTGATGGACACCTTTTTCCAGATACTTATTTATCATGGAGAGGTAAGATTTGTCATTTCTTACGTAAATATTCTTTTTCCTGTAGGAGTCCGAAAGTCGAGCCCCAGTTCTAATGCACTCCTGTCCTTGACCTCTCATCTGCATGGCTGATACCAGGCTCCTGATTCATGTTCATGGTTTGGTGACCTGACATGCCTACACGCAGACACCTGACATTGCCTCATGTTTCAGTCCTGCTTGTTATGATGGGTTTAAGAGGAATTAGCTTCAGTATTCAGATTATTTGTTTTAGATCGATAATTTTACAGCTTTTGAGAGTGTTATGCCCTGCAAGCCTCCTGCTTTTCACTTACTTATTTTAGACCTTCTTCAGGGATATGGAGTCAGAACACCAAGTTCTATAGTCGTCCTTTATCTGCGCTGTCCTGGAGGAATGAAGCTGCTCCTGGCAGTTAGGTAGACAGACATTCCCTAGTAATATAAATATAAATGCTTGTGACTTGCTAGTGCTTTGCTTCCCTGGAGGAACCAAACTGCTGCTTTTTCCTGCTTTGTGACTGTAAATGTTTCACAGCTGAGAGTTTGAGAAATACTGTTCTGGATCATGTCCTCATAGCTGCACTTTTTAAAATGGTTGCTAAACTTTAATACTTCTTAGGTAGAAAAATGTTCTCTATATTTTTGTAAGATGCTGTCAGGAAGCAGCAGGGGCAGGCTGCTCCCTGAGGGAAGGGGAATGGGGAGCTGAGCATGATTGCATGGCAGGCAGAGGCCCCACCAGTGAGGACCTGGCCCCCCCCATACCCGAGCAAGGCAAGCAGAGCAGTTTGTGGGCAGCAGCCAGGCTCAGCCTCCAGTCCAGATCATCAGACAAGTCAGTGGGGATGAGACAGATCCCAGTTCAAGCTGGGAAGTCAAGTCCCCAGGTGAGGGTCCAGACGAGGGGGCTGCATGGGCAGGTACAGGCCTGGCTGCCCCATAGCTCAGGCAGGAGCCAGGAATGCGCCTCAGCTTAAAAGCAGCTGCCAAGCAAAGGAGGGGGAGCCCCTGCTGGGTCTCCCTCTAGGTCTTTCCTAACAGCAGCCTGTATTGGTGAGCTGATCTTGACCACTCCCAGAATGCTGGGAGGCTGTGCTACAGGCCCTGAAAGATAAGTATCAGTATAAATATTTATTTCTTATATATCATAGATATTTGAACCTGCTTTAGCAGGTGGGTTGGACCAGATGATCTCCAGAGGTCCCTTCCAACCCCACTGTTCCGTGATTCTATGATATATGCATATTAGAGAACTGTAAATAGTATCCTTGACCTCATGAACTAAATATTTAGCAGCCAAAGGATGACAAAATAACAGATGGACCATAAATTGTTAGAGTTTAAAAAAAACCTAATGGTATGTTACTTGCACATCTTGACTTTTGAAAGTTAATGTGCATACTATAGGACAGAAAGGGATGAGTGATAGAAAAGAGGCCTGCAATGGCACATTTTCACCTGAAAAGCCCTTTTTATCTTCTAAGAAAGACCAGTAAATCAATTCTAAACTTCTTTCTTCCCCCTATCACCAGACCATAGCTCAGTGGCGTAAATCAGGTTACCAAGACATGCCGGAATATGAAAATTTTCACCACTTGCTACAAGCTCCAATAGACGATGCCCAAGAAATTCTCCATTCCAGATTTCCAATGCCCAGATACATTGATACAGAACATGGAGGAAGTCAGGTATGGTGAAGTATATATTACATAACCTAAGAGGTGATGTGTTAGTGATGTCATGAAATTTTTTTTCAGTAGTAAACATGCATTTCTGTGCTAAAATATGTGTAAATTGCAAGTGAACACTTTGAATTTTAAAGCTTTTACAGAGACAGATATTTAATAGTAGCTTTTTGCCTGATTTGTGAATCCTGTTTTTTATTACTATTTTTACCATACTGACTTGGACTTTCAGATTCCTTGTGTGAGATGTGTAGGACAAAAAGATAGTACATGTCAGAGTCTGTGGACTATTACCAGAGTTCGTGTTATTTTTTTTGAAACTTCTTAATTGCTATCTTATTGATATTCACATTTGCTTTGCTAGTGCTTAGAAAAAAGACAAAAGCTTACTTTCTGCTGCACTGAAAAGTTGTTAGCAGTTCTCCATCACAGCTGTAGAATCCAGGGAGTGGCTTTATTTATAGAGATTCTTCTTTATCTTTTGAATAGCTATCTGTGCACATTTTAAACTCCAAATAACAGAAATTATGTACTTCATACACATGTAACTTTTTTTATTACAAGAAACTTCTATTTGAGAAGATTAATTTATTGCCTGTGTTTTGTTTTTTAAAGGCTCGTTTCTTGCTTTCCAAAGTAAATCCCTCTCAGACTCATAACAACATGTATGCATGGGGACAGGTAAGTATGAATCTGTTGATGAAGCTTGTATGCATGATTTTGTTTTTCACTGTTTCAGAAATGGAGTGACATATGGTGTACATATAAGTAATAATGCCAAGTTTTGAAACTGAAAAATAAATGCAGTTTTGGCCTGATGCCACCAAAATTGCAAAAGTTAAGAAAAATGGATTTCATTTCTTCAGGCAAAAATGATCTGGTTTGGTCTTTTAAGCGTGTATTACGCTGCTTTCATGTCTACCATACTTCTTGGACAGAGACCTTCATACTCCTTAGAATGAGAGCACTTAGCACACATAAAGCCTAAGGGACCTTTTTGCCATAGGGGAAATAAATATTGAAGTTAGTTATAAGCAAGAACTGGAAAGTACACCAATACCAGTGTACTGATGTTTTCCAGAATTTTTGTGGCCTGGGTGATCCTGAATCAGTCTTTCAAATCTTGTATCTTTAGGAAGGAAGTTACATGAGAGTTCAAAAGTTAAATTTTCTGGAGCAGTTTGTGTTCTTGAACCTTGCATCTCAGTTCCATATTGTTCTTCCACTTTCAGCTGTTATAGTGGCAAGAGAAACACCGCTGTGGGTGAATGCTAGTGCAGTGTCATTTTCTTGTGAAAATGTAATGGTGTCAGACAGTTGAAGCTACATTCTAACTGTACTTGTAGAGTATTTTGCTAAAGGGTACAGTGTTCAAGTCATGAGGGAGAGAGCTCTGTAGCAATTTTATGGCAGTGATTTTTGTCAGGTAAGTTTTATTGGGGTATGCTTTCACAGGGGTGTATTGGTTCTAATGAAGCTTCTGGCAATGAAGGGCACTGAGATCCAGAGTTGAAAATACTTGAAAACTTTGTATTGAGTCAGGGACAGCACGATTTGAACCCAGCTCTCTTGCCTCCAAAGCTGCTAACCTGAGCAGCACTCTGTTAGTGTCTCTTCATCATGTTTTCTCCACAACATACACACAAATCCTGTAGTTTGAAAGGTCTTGTTTTTGTCTAAACATTACCTGGAAATTTTTGAAGTTTTGACATTTTCAACAGTACAGGACAACTGTTTCCTGCTCATTTATTAATAATTAGTAAGCAAATGAAACAGTATACCAAATGTAAATGCAAATACAAAACAATTATTGAACCAATCTCTAATAAAATTGTTCATGCTGGACAATGATACATTTTAGAAACCCCAGCTTTCCCTTCTAATTTTGAAAAGAATTCAGTTCTGGGGTAACATAAGAAATGGTGTATTAATGTCCCCAGTAGTATTGCAGCATTGTGTGCTCAACATATTGTCCTCCTGTGACTGCAGGGTTTTTTGTTAACAAAGTTGAACCGATTGCAGATTATGAAATGAGAAATGTAAGTGCTGGTAGAAAATTTTTAACTGAATTGATTTTGCTCTTGTTTTTCTCATGAGCTACCTGGATTGTTTCATGTTTTTTTATTTTGTGCATAACTGAAAAGTCTACAGAAAAATTTGCTAGTCCAGATTGACCTGAAGAGGGCACCCACATACCACTGAAACCATGTTTCAGGAAGTGATAGATTGACTAGTTTGGGTTTTAATATTGTAAGTAAAGATTTTTTTTAAACTTTAGCAAGTGGGTGCCTTATAAAGTATAGAAACATTTGCAGAAAATAGTGGTAAACTTTTCATACACCTCTGCTATATTGGTTAGTTTTTGAAGATGTAGTTGAAATTTTCAGATTATATTGGATATGACATTTATTTGAGAATGCCTTTATTTTCAGCTTTTTTAAATCTTTTTTTTGCCTTGGTAACTATGGGGAATTTGCGACGTGAAATGAAGAGGTCAGTGGCACAAATCTTACCAAATGCCCAGCTGGATGTCACTGAATCACTGTTAATTAAACTTAAGTTCTCATTTTATGCCTTAGCTCAAAATTTTTTTAAATAGAAAGCAAAACTTAAGGTGGTCTGTGAAAAACTGAAGTGAATTCTCGTGTACTTTTCAGACTTGCACATTGTGACCTTAATGGATTTCACTTTATTCTCCAGCAAATCAAATACTCTGCTACCTTACCTACTAGAATGAGGGGTTCCCAGTCTTCAGAGCAAAGCTGCTGCTGTTGGGGGTAGTAGTGGTGACAGCAGCTGCCGGCGCACAGGTGTTGGGTGAGGTGTTCAGCCTCAGGAACAGTCCGTGCATTGGCTTTAATTACCCTGGATCCCCACATGCAGTCATTGGGAGGGATCTCTTTTCTTAGGGGTCTGTCAGCGCCTTTGATTTATTTACTGGAGGATGATATGCTCTTCTTCAATGCATAAGACACGAGGTGGCGAATTGTATCCTGCCACAGAATTGAACTACTTGTATTTCCCTTGTGGCTTCTTAAATAAGAGAGCTCAGGCTTAGCATTTGGCCAGCTTGGAAATAGGTAGAACATCCTTTATTCTTGTCTTGCCACCATCAGCTGATAGACAATTTAGTGGCCCTTCCCTGAGAGTGGCCGTGTATTGGGTCAAGAGTATTGTAGTGATCCAACAACTCTTACTGCTCCTGGATTTGTCCCTTGATCATTAACCAAGGACTGGTTTTGGCCAGTTCTCAAAAAGGACTGGTTTTGGCCAGTTCTAAGCATCCTTGTTAAGACTTCCATGTCTGTATTTTGGAAGATTCTGTAAATGTTCAGACAGCTCTGATTTACTTTGGAAATGTGGGCGCTTACTACCTTTGAAAAGGTTGAATGTTTGAGATTTATAGGAATTCTTTCTACATCTGTAAATGGAAGTAATGGCAGATTGGTGTCAGAGGACTTAAGAAGGTTACTATGTAACATTTGCAGAGTTGCCAACTGCTGTTTTGTTTAGACTGTAAATTTGTTTAAAAAGAATAATTAAAAAAATGACAATTTTAAACTTCTTGGAATTCTAAAAATTACTTCTGAGGTCAAAAAGTAAATTGCAAAAGTCCACCCCAAAGTCGTTTTTTTTAATCTTTTGCGGGCTGATTTTGTGGTGTCACGACCTTCAGATATTGTTTTTGGTGTTTCTGTGAGGTGGCACAGAGCTGTAGGAGAGGTTTGCCCAGGATTTCCTTGAGAAAGCCAGTTGACCTTCACTCAGTGTCAAATCAGACCCTTAGTGGATTTGTTTCTTCCTTTTGTAATTTTGATATGTCTGAGGTCCAGTGACAGATACTGATTTGTTAGTTGTGTCACTTGCTTGTCTCTGTTTCTCTCGTCTTTGCTCCACTGAGGTAGGAATGATACAGGAATTGTGGTGTGGAAGTTTTATTTACTTTTAAAAATTTGGGAATTAGCATTTGGCAGCTGTCAAAAACTCTGTACAGTGGTTGTAAATATATTGCTATACTGCAGCCCATGGCTGTATGCATTAAAATGGAAGAGAGTGTAGTTATGGTTTATGCCTGAATTTATGTAAGCATATGAAAATTTATGTAAATGTATAGTCTGCTGGTTTTTGTCAGAGGATTTCAACAATGATATGCTTCTAAGGTCTTTCTAAATATATAAAGTATTTATTTAATGGAACGTATTGTGCTTTAAAATGCTTTTTCTTCACAATGAGTATAATCAATTCTCCTTGTTTCCTTTTATGTTATAGGAGTCTGGAGCACCCATTCTTACTGATGATGTCAGCTTGCAAGTATTTATGGATCATCTGAAGAAACTTGCTGTCTCTAGTGCTGCCTGAGATTCTGCAGTGCAGTAAAGGCACAGATAAGCTGTAGCCATATTTCAGCTTTTTCTCATTTACACTTTTCCATGTCTCTTGTGACAGAATGCTCTGATATGCACAAGCTGCCTGACTAGATATAAAGCAGTGTTGTTTTCAAAGAAAAGCTTTTGTTATCAGCGAATGTTTTAATGTGAACTGCAGTTTGTAAAAATGACAGGTAGTAGATTAAATTAAGTTATAATTAGAGGAAAAAGAACAGTCACTTTGATTACTGTGATACTGTAATTACTTTGAGATCATTTATAACAACGTTGAGATGTGATTTCAGTTTCCTTTTTAAATGGCTGAGGTTGATTCTTCTCTGCACTACAAAGGCACATTGAATAATAAAGGAAATCTTTGGTAATGTCAGGCCTTCCAGACTGCCATATGACTACTTTTATTACTCAATTTGAGCACGAGGTGAACAAAGAAGCAACAAAAAGCATATAAAAATAGTATTAGTCTTTTGACTTAGGCTGCCAAACTTTTCTTTCCTGCAGAGATATTATTCACATTCATTTTAAGAGTATTTAATTTCAAATATTTCTCCCCACTTACCCTTCTTGATTATTTGGGAACAGAGTTTTTCTTTATTTTCACATAAAGAATTTGAACTGAAAAAGTAAAAAAATGTGTTGTTGCACAAAATTTAAATCCGCATGTTGTATTTTTGACAAAAGTATCTATTATCAAACACAATAACAGATGAAGATGCTCAAAAGTTAACATTTTTAGCTTGAGCTAAGAAATCCTACACTACCAAAATGAACTGACTAAGGGTACAGCCTTGATTTTTGTCTTGGCGAGTATACTTTAAAAAAAAAAAAATTACCTTCTTTATTATTGCCTTATGATGTAATTACACTAAGACATGACACCGCACATCTGCTTTTTGTTTTTGCATCCTTTTTATTATCAATTCAACAGGTTATAGTTCTTGTTGAAACAGTATTATATAGAATTTGATGTCATTAATTGATATTTAGTTCATACTTGATTTTTTGGGAGTGGATGAATTAGTATGATTTCCCATTTACTTGTTGAAGTTTACACATAAACCAGCTGTTTACATAAGTAATATGACATTTTGACAAGTAATGATGTGAAATGTGGTAGTGGGCAATAAAGAAATGTGCCAAGTCTAGAGGAAGAGGGAGGGTTTTGACATAGGAAATTAAATCATAAACTGGTGTGATAACATGAGGTTTTTTTTCCTGTTTTCTGTAAATTCTCAAAAAACTGATGAAATCAAACGCTCTCCATTTCTTTGGTCTTAATGAGATGAGCTCCTTTTGCCTCAATACAAATAAAATACATGTTTTTCTCTCACTTTTTGTATTGTGCTGGTTTCTGTCAGTGCTTGAAATGAAATGTGGAAATAAAGGTAGTAATGATAAAATTTAGAATAACTTCACCACTTTGATTCATCTGGTAATTGGTATCAAACTTGTTTAAATTCCACAGATACTGAACTGTTCACACTAGTGGCAGTTTAGGAGATAAAAATTCAGTAGCCCCCTTGACCATGTTTTGTTTTAGCTAATAAACAGCTTTAAAAAAATCTTATAATACTAAATATGTCCAATATATTTGGCAGTTCAATATCGTTTGACTAATAATTCATCGCCAAGTGATGAATTGATTTATGATTCTACGATAAGTCATGATAATGGATGGGTTTTTTTGTGCTTTCCTTCCTACCCTTTCACCAGCTTTCACCCTGTAATAGGTTCTTTTACCCAATCTCTTGGCAACATTAGCTTCTTTTGTAGCTTCAAGTATTTAACATTGTCAAAGTTTTTTTGAAAATCCAAATATGTCTGAGGGATTACCTTTCTCCACCTGCTTATTCATCTCTTCCAAAGAGTCCGTGTGGTTACTGAGGCAGGATTTGCCTTCATAGGAAGCACGCTGACTTTCCCAAAAGCCCATGTCTACCCATAGGCTCGTAAGTCTTGCTCCTCATTAGAGCCTCCATCCACCATCTCAGGAGGGAGAGAGATCAGACTCAGCAGTCTGGAACTTGCAGGATTCTCTCAACAGCCCTTTTTGTGGATGAGGGTGACAAGGGCAGCAGTCTGCCAGCCATCCAGCACAGGGACTGTCTGTGATGAGTTACACATGTTCACTGGCACTTCTGCCCATCGATGTCTCGCTGCCTTCAGAACTCCTGGGTGAAAGCCATCCAGTCCTGGTAACTTGTTAACATCTCATTCATCTACTTGATCTAATACCTTTTGCATATTTACATAGATCAGGTGAGCTACGCTAGGGGAAGTAAGCTGTTTGTTACGAGTGAGAATTGATCAACATTTCAAATCAAAACGGTTTGTTGTTGGGTTGTGCTACAGGAGAAAGTGGTTTGAAAAAGATAAATTGCTGCTATTTGCTGCCCTTGCTAGCAGCTGCATTACTAGATTTCGTGGTGAAGAGATGCTACTGATCTGTGCAGTATCTATGACACGTTGCCGTCTTATCACAAGGGCTGGTTGACCTGTTTGACTATGATAGCAGGCTTTGCAGTGATTTCTTTAAATATTTAGTTTTGGCTGGACACAGATTGGAAATCAGAGAAAGACTAGGTCAAATGTTCTTGTGGAAAAACACAATGCCTTGGAAGAAGTGGCCTTCTGCAGGACAAGGGATAAAACAGATGCTGCCTGTTCTACGTGGGCAGTTGGAAGTAGGGGAGCAACCAGTTGCGTACTGTTTTCTCTGCTTTGTTAGGCTGGCTGTGAGTTTTATAACAGAACAAAATCTGTTCTTGATATAAACTTCCTCACTTGATGCATATGTGCCTGAAGCATTGCCATCTGGGAAATACTTTTGTCTCAGAAAGCAGCATGGGTGAATCTGAAGTTAATGTTTTGCCAGGATAATGAAATCAGATGGAGGTTCCTGGCACTGTAACAGCTGTTCATGTTCTTAGATATTCTTGTTGATGGTGTTTGGACATCATATAAAAAAGCACATTGTGGTTGGCAGTCCTTGCATTGTGCCTGGTCAATAAGGTGCTTATTTCTAGCTTCCTGCCTTTTTCTCAGGACAACTTTTCAGGCTGTATGTGATACACAAACATCTAAATTTTTTCTTCTCTTTTCATTGCCTTAAGTCCTGTACTTACAGTCCATTAATTATGTCCATGTACCCTCCATGTGTTTAAACGAGCCCACAGCACAGAGCTCTTACTGCTGGCACATGAAAGATTAGGTAGAAGTTTGCTGGACCTTGTAAGTGTGAGAACTGCCCTTCATTCAGGAAGAGAAATGGTGTTTAAACTCTGTTTTGGAATGAGCCACTTAGAGCAATAGAAACTATCATCCAAAATGTGGAGGATGACTGCATGTTTAAATGTATAAAAGCCTCAAAGCTCTAAGTGTTTCTGACTGAACCTTAAAACCAGACTCCTAGCTGTCTGCACAGAGATGTGTATGCTAGAAAGAAGGCTGGGACATCCCCTGACGATGCTCTGCTCTTTCACAGGTGAGCAGGCAGCAAACTTCTGCCGTTTGGTTTCTTGCTGACTGGTAAATATTTTTCTTGCTGACTGGTAAATTTTTTGCTGCTGTGGTAAATGTCCTGGCATGGCCACTACTCTCCCCTCACTTCCCAGGATTGGGAGTGGCACAGCTGGTATGTTAAGAACCTTGGGAAATAATTTACAGTAACTGAATCCATGTTATATTACAGCGTCAGGATCTCTCTCTTTTTCTTTTTTTTTTAATGAGGATTTTTTTAGCTTCCCTGTGTTGTGTTTTTTTTTTTTTTTTTTTTTTTAATAATTTGCTTTCATCTTGCTTGGGAAAAGGTAGTGGATTGATACCTTTAGACTGACACCTCCTGTTTGGATGCAATAACTCACAAGGTACCAGATTTAGACACAGATTTAACAAGCTCAACAAAAAGCTGAATTGCTTAAAGGCATGTGGATTTGCCTAGAAATACAAATACTGTCAAATTCTTAGAACCTCACAGCTTGGTCTGTGAGACTGTGACATCTGTGAATGCCCCATTGGCTGCCTCCAACACAAAATGGTGTGTTTGGAAAATTGCATTTCCCAATATTCTCTCTTTTCCACAGTTAACAATAGTTGATGAATAGTGACCAGGAGCCTCTCCTGTTCTTTTACCAAATCTGAGGCAAACAACTACCTTATCCTCCTGTCAGATTGTGACACACAATAGAATTGAGCTCAGTTCAGCTTTTGGCATTTTGGGTTCATACAAAAGTTAAATGGTACATGAAAGCCAACAAGCCTGAACAGAACAGATGGAAAAAATAATGAAGCTGTTGCACTGCTCTGAATTGAATGTAAAATCTCGTTTAAAAAAGCAGATTGTGCCTAACAGTGCAAGCTTTTGTCCGAAGAAAGGACCGTGATGCTAAAAGATAAACAATTACATCAATGTCCCTAAATTGATTTTTGGCAAAAATGAAGCAAAATAATCACTGTACACTTTAACAGTGGAGCGTGTCCCCAACACCTGCAGATCGCGTGTGTCTTTCCATCCTGTTCCAGGACTGCCTGGGGGTATCCTGCTGTGTGGCACATTGCCATGAAATGGGTAAGAGTTCGCTTGGAAGCTGATGTGTGTGTGGAACGAGCAACAGGCTGTCCTCTGTCTTCCTCAGGGAGAAATACCTGTATTGTGCCATGGTCTGCAGTCAGCTTCGTGCATTATTTTCCCTAATATTATCAACAGACAACCGCTCAGGGGATTAGCCACTTTTAAAGCATGCACAAAAATTATGCTATCAGGGTAGCTTGGAACCATAATGCTTGTTGAGCTGGGGCTGAAATAATGCAGGAATAGCCTCTGTGGTCCCTGAACGTCTGCTTCCTTCTAGGTTAGAACTCGCCTCTCTGTGGTTGCCGACCTTTCAACTTCGGGAGAGATGCCAAGTAAGTCAGGGGCCACAGTTCATACTTTACAGATAGCATGTGGAACTGTATTGCTTTCATAGGGTTATGTCACGGAGGCACCCCAAAATAAGTTTAGGCGGGCAACAAGGTCCAAAACAAACTTTATTCTGGCTGGAAAAGTACTGCTGATAAACCGATTAGAAATGGGCTTTATACATTTAGTTAGCACTCTGATAACATAAGATACAGGTTCGGATATTAGGTTAGGACATTATTTGGGGTGCAGCGAAATAAGAATGAGGATCCACAGCGTGCATACACGCACTCACAAGAAAACAAACCAGAGCCCTCTCTGCCCTGTTTTGCCTATGAGAGAGAAACACCAGCTTACTGCAGCCAGGAATTTACACTTGTCTGTCCCAGACGAGGAATTTACAGTTGCCTACCAGGCAAGGAAGTTACACTCGTCTGTCCCAGATGAGGAATTTACACTCATCTGTCCCAGACGAGGAATTTACACTCGCCTACCAGGCGAGGCCTTATTAAAGCATATATTCAGTAATTTATCACTCACCCACACGCAAAGGTGAGGCGCTCCCCATCCCGGGAGGTTACCTTAGACGGCTTCTCCGTGTAAGGGGAGGGACTCCGGCAGCACGGCAGACCCGCAGCTCCGAGGAGACCACACAAAGGGAGTCTCCGCCAGGAACCCCATTTATAGTCTGATCGGGTCTGACTGTGGGCATTCCAGAAGCTTCTCGGCTTCTCTGCGCCCCGCCCCCCTAGTGTGGGCATTCCAGAAGCTTCTCTGTGGGTGCTCTCGGCCCCTCCTCTGCTGACGACCCTGGGTGTCCACAAAGAGCCGTCAGCTGCCCCATTGAAGGCCCCAGTTCTGAGAGGGGGATGGGCAGCTACCAGTGCAACTGCCACACGGGTTATTAATAAAAGTTTAGCAAGGGAGCACAGCCAGGTGTGAAAAATCGAAGCTAGATGGAGACCTAGAAGAGTTTGAGTGATACTAGGCTGGTACGAAGTAGCCAATGTAATAATTAAAGTACTGAATAAGAAGAGATGACATTTCTAGGATTCAACTGTGAGCTCCTTTTCAGCTGCATACTGGGAGCTGGTACATATTTCAATGTTTTCGTTAGTAGCACAGACATGTTTTCAGCCTTGGCTCTGAATGGGTATGAACTTTGTAAGACCCTACCCTGTATGACTTGAAGGAAGTGTTACTATGGGAGAGGGACTTTTTAATTTTTCTTGCTACAGAGATCAGCATTACAGGATGGCTTGAATCACTAGTTGGAACGTGGACAGTTTTAACTGAGATATCCTAATCTGCAGACATGTCACACCTGGCTAATGGAGTAGAGTTATAAGTGGTTTGTAGCTCTGCTGATCTTTATTAATCTCAGAGCAAGCATGTTTTTGTTAACACTGCTTTTTAGAAGGACTTGTATTACATTTTTCAAGAAAACGTACAGGAAGTTTATAGGTGGGCAAAATACTGCTTGCTGCATCTTTTTTGTGTGCCATAGGACAGGTAAAAAGAGCAGTGGGTGACCCTCAGATCTGCTCTTGTTACCACAGTTGCTGTGAGCCCCGCTCCTGTTTGCCCAAGAGCGGATGTGAAAGGCTGTAAGGAGAGGTGCTGACAGCCAGCCAGGCTGCCGGTCAACGGGCCAGGCTGGCACGACAAATTGCTGAGGAGCTTGTGGTTTCAAGCAATGCTGCCAGTCTAGTTAAGATAAAAATGCGAGCCTCCCATGCGAGTTGCTATAATATATCCTCCCGCTCTAGGTGTTTACACACTGCATTGAGGGGGGAAAAAAGCCCAGCTGGACCTAGCGCTGTGGCGTGAGCAGTGCAGGAGGGTACAACTTCGTGTTTCAGACTTGCTCCCGCTCCTCTGCAGCAGGAGGAGGGAAATGGAGGTGACACCCTTTAAATGATGGCACCAAATGGAACAATGGAACTGTACTCCATTTTTCTCCCTGTAAAGGCAGAATATTAGAGAGCCAACTTGTTACAGAACTTAACAGAATGTATATTTTTGTCCTTTAGAAAATGAGGATTTTATCACAGACTCTTTAAAGCTAAAACTGTTTGCAGAGGATACAGTGTTTTTTTCACTGGAGTAAAGACAGATCCTGGAAGAGAGATTGGCAGCAGAGTTGATCCCCCACAACTGCACTTGTGCAACAGACACTTTGCTCAGTCTGGGTCTACATCGTGCCATTTCCTCTGTGAATGAGCCATCAGACACAACAGATACTTTTAACATCCATTGCAGAACTAATACTTTTCTCATAAAAATGCAAGATGAAATTTGTGCTGTGTCATGGGAGAAAAAGCAGCAGAGATCAAAAGTATATGACAATGTCATATTGTAGAGGTTCCCTGCAACAGCAAAGGATTTTAAGTGAAATGCCCAGGTGACAGAAAGAAGTTGGCCGCAGTTGGTTGCAGTACCTTGGTAGCACCTGCCAATCTAATTGGAGCGGAAAATCCTTGCCAGCTTCCAAGCAGGGAACTAACTTAACCCCAAACACTAGCAAGACACCCTGGAGCTTTCATTTGATCACGAGCATCAGTTTGGCATCCTGGAGCAAGCTGTGGTTGGTGCCTGTTTCCAAGGAAGGCACAAATGCCCCAGAAGCAAAGCAGTGCAATGGCTGGGGGGAGGAGAAGACTGCTGCAGCCTTTGCAGATGAGGTTATCCAGTGTGTGCGTGGCAAACAGACCTTAATTGTGTTTTCTGATTTTTGGCCCATCAAAGGTAAATTGAGTCAAGTACACTGTGATTTCTATTTTTATACTTTGGCTGACTAAAATTAACAAGATGGCTGTACTGAAATTTTAGCATATAAATGTTCTGCTGGTACTTCTTTTCCTTTGGGAACAACTGAAATTGCTTTTCTTCGCACTTATCAGATGTGTTAGCCATGTGTTGACAGGACACTTTGAACACCGATGCACAAAGTGATGGCTGAGCCTTCCAGACTGAAGTGGTTGTTTAAATAACTTAAAAACCTAATAACCTCTTTCTGGCTAAGAGATATGAATTAATTTCCCTTGAGTAAGGAAGAATACAACCCTGATAGATAACTGTAGAAAATGAGACAGATTTGGTAGTTTTGTGTGATCTACCAAGACTGCAGGATAGAGAGAGTCCCATTACTGTGAATGTTACTTTCCACAGAATCACAGAAACGTTAAAGTTAGATGGGAGCTCTGGAGGTCATCTCGTCCAACCCCCGTGTTCAAGCAGGGCCATCTAGAGCTGGTTGCCCAGGGCCTTGTCTAGATGCCTTTTTTTTGCCTTAAAAGGGAATTGAAAATTTAGGAATTTAAAGATAGGTCCTTGCACAGGCTACTTGTTATCCAGCATAATTGTAGCCCAAATGGAAAAAGTCCCATAAGCTGCAGGAGTTGGACTGAGAGCTCTCAGCTCCTCACGTCAGTCTCTGTCTTTGTGGCACTGTGCAAAACTACATGTATAAACATACAGAGAATATTTTCTGAGAGATGATTTTAACTGAAAAGATAACGTGGGCAGAACACATTCAAAGGCTAAATCATCTTAGTAGACTGAATGCAGATTGAACAAAAAATTAAATTGTTCCCTATGCATAAGTATCTGAAATCCATGAAGTGATTGGTCCTCATAGCAGGCCAGTTGCATCTGAATGAAAAATATCCTTTGTCCTAGTTAAATAATGTGTATAAATAAGTCCGGATTTATTTTTTGAGATGATATATTTGGTAACGTATGACATAATGCCACCCTAAGCAGAGCTTGAAATAACTTGGAATTAAGCTGAGCAGAATAAATAGGGCATCTGTTTTAGTCAGGTCTCTGTAACATGTTAAACTTAGACACAACTGTCTTATTTGCTAACAGAAATGTACATTAAAAATACGTATTATTTGAAATACTGCATTGCACTTTGCAATTGACAGTTCCCATGTCCTTACAAGAAGCAAAGCTTCTGCCTCCAGTCTCACAAACAAATGGAATAATTTGCTTTTGCGAATTTGATTCCAATGGAATAAGCGGTTACTTTGCTGTGCGTGGATCAAAAGTGCGGGCTAATCCTCTGCAGGAGCAGAGCTTTGGTTAAAGGAAGATGTTACCTGCTGAGATGAGTATCAGTACTTAATGCTACCAGAGACGCCCTGCTGCACTTCGGCTGCAATTCTGTGTTGTTGCAGGATTGCAGGAGCAGGCCGGCTACAGAGAAATCAGCAGTGCGGATTCGCAGCTTCCCGGCCAGTGGGAGTATTTTAATTGCTGGCAATACCTTTGGCAAAACTCGAGGGGGCAGCAGATGCGTGAAGCTTCTGGCCTGAGCCTAGTTCCACTTATGCTAGTTGCTGGTGTAATTGTCTTTGATTATTTCTCTTTTGCATCCATGTAAGTGTGGAATCACTTCAAATTCCAAGTTCTATCAGTGTAGAATTTGAGTTAAAATCACCTTCACTTAGAAAAACACAGCGATATTTTCTTTTTTTCTTTTTTTCAGTTTAAACTTTTATGATGAAAATAATGACAAGCCTCTGAAGTAAACAACCTGTCATACGCATTTTTGATGTTTTAAGAAATAATCTAGAAAGAAGAGCTACAAAGAGCTGATTTAAAATATTTTAATGGAATAAGCTGAAACTCCCCTAAGTGTAACAAAGCATCTTCTTTATAAAACGTTAACTTGTAAGATAGAATGTGCACAAATAAACACAAGAGAAGGAATCCAGCAGAACGATCATCTTCTGATCCTCATCTTCTAAAAAGAATATGAAATAAGCAGGAACTAAATAAACAGGCACTGATTTGCATGAGGGTTTTTTTATTTTGTTTTGCTTTGTTTTCTTTCATCTGTAAGAGAATAAAAGCAGGGTTTGATTGACTAAAGGAAATGAGATGTGTTCTATCTATGTGGCTGGACAAATACTTGCCCAAAACATTCACCCAGCTGGAACTAATGTAAGGAGAATTATTTTGGAGGTGTAAAATATTCAGAAGAAAACTTGTTAATTTAGGATTTTTAGTGTTGAATGAATGCTTCTGATAACTCCAGGTTCATTTACTAGTTGGGAAAAAACCCCACATGGAATATACAAGGAATTATTAGTTCAGAGAACAAGGGGATCACCCCATCTAATCACTGTCCTAGGTGTTGTAAGAATGAGTTAAACAGCTCTGCAGAACACTCAGCTGGGAGTTCTCTCGTGACATGGTACAGCTGAAACAGGCAAACCTGAGCGAGGAGATCCAAAGTGTCAGAAAAGAGAAGCAAATGATCTTGGGAGGCTGGAGCGGCCACAGGTGTCTTTGAAGCTGAGGAAAGGTACTTGTGACTTGTATGCATTGCAGAAGTTTTTACAACGATGAAACTGGTGGGTTTGACGTGTGAAGTCACTGAGGGCTGTATAGCATACTCTTTGATCCTCCCTTGCTCGCATAGCAAGTAGTTTCACTAGAGAAAGCAATCAGATTAGTCAGGCCTGATCTATCCTTTGTAAATCCTCACTGTCTTCTTGTCCTTTGTTTGTTTGGAGGTGGATCCTAAGGAGATGTGCTGCATGGTCTTTCTAGGGACTGAGCTGAAGCTGGCCGGCATTTAGTTCCTCAGATCTTCCTCTGCACCCTTCTTGAAGATGACTTTAATAGTTACCCCCTTTCAATGGACTTCCCTGGATCATCACATGTTCTGAGGATGATGTGGCTTCATAATCACATCACATCACATCATAGGTCACATTTATCCCTGTAGACATGAATACACACAGTTTATCTAAATAGCCCTTAACTCTCCTACTTTTGCATTTCCTCCTTTCTCAAACTGTGCAGGTGTGTGTGTAGGTCTGGGAACTTTTTGAAGATTGAGGCAAAAAAGCCATTGAGTATTTCGGCCTTCACTATACTGTCTGCCACCAGGTTATCTCCCCCATTCAACAACAGCTTCACATTTCCTTTGAACCTGTTTGCTCCTAGCATGCTTACAGAATTGTTGTCGTTTCACCCTTTATGCCCTTCAGCAGTTTCAGCTCCAACTGGGCTCTGTCTTTCCTGTTACCATCCCTAATTGCCTAAGCAATGCTTTTATACTCCTCCTTTGTTATCTGTCTGTGTTTCTGCTTCTTGTATGTTTTCTTTTTTTGCATTTTAATTCATTTACAGCTCCTTGCTTTGCCAATTGGGCCTTCTGCCGAAATTTCTGGTTGTATACAAAATCAGCCCAGCCTTTAATTAGAATTAGAGGATATATTGCTAGTACATCTATCTTTTCATTATTTTTAGACTACGTTCTGCCATTGGCCAACTTGTAGATCTTGCGACCTAGTTTTTATGACAATCCTGCCCTTCAGGAGCCACTTGAAATCTGAATGAAACTCCTTTTTTTCTTCTTTCAGTAATTTGAAGTTTTGCCTTAATGCAATGCAGATGTAGTTAAAGTGACACTCAGTTGTAACCTTTGCAAGAAGCAAATGTAGCTTAGGTCAAACTGACCTATCTTTATTCAGATCACTAATGCACACTCGTATATTTTTAAGCCTGTATTATCATACACCATGGAATGTGTTTATTACACATGCATATTGCATAAGGGCATGACTTTCGGTGGACTCAGCTTTTGATAAAACAATGTTTTTCCCTTTGAACACAATACTTGAGGTACACTGATTGGGAAAAAGAAGCCTTTGTTCCACAAATCTGAGGATGCCTATTGTTAGCTTGGCAGACTCAGGTCACAGGAACTTGATTTTGATAGAAGGTTTTTTCATATGTGAGGACTTCAGAGAACTTGTGAAGTTCTTCCCACATCAGAGGTTTTTCTGGGGAAAAGGAAGCACCAAAGGTCAATATGCTGAGTAGTGTGAAGGCCAGACTCATTCCATACCATAAGAGTTATGGGGAGGGTGCGTTCAGAAGTGAGAAAAAGATGTGGTTTTGACTGCAGGAAAAATCAATATGAAGAAGGTAATAGTGATAACTTATGATTACTGAATAAATTTTCAGATTCATTACTAGTAGTAAGAATATGTTGACTCTCTGTTTTGAGGTGATGTGAAATAGACTGGAAGGTTGCATACTTTGTTTGTTTGTTTTGTTTAAAGGATCATTCAAAACAGAGAAAAGATGTAATAAAACAAACAAAAACCCCAAACCAAACCAAACACCAAAACCACGCAATGTAAGAAGTACCTTCTACTACAACATCATCCAACGATGACTTTGGTGAGGGCAAGATTCAATTCCACTTCCCAGGCAGCTATTGCACGGAAAGGTCACACTGCAGAAGCTGCTGCAGCCGTGAAGCAGCAGTTTTCACTGTGAGATTGAATTAGCTGATTTAATGAACTGTGGCTGCAGATGCAGAGGCTCAGGCTTGACTTACAGCATGAAGCATCTGTTAGAGGGAGTGAGCTGTGAACAGCCAACAGGGCTATGGGGACAGGCAGTGAGATAGTCGCTTTGTAATACCTCATTTCTGTTTATTGTATTGCATCAAGAGCTCAGTTGGAAATCAAGCTGTTTTGTATGTTGTTCCCTAGTAAATCTTCATTTGCCAGAAGAGACAAGCCTTCTGCAAGCTTGTGTTGAATAGAATGAATGGAAATTTCAGAGCAATTATAAGGATTTTTCTGCATCAAGTAAGGGCAACTTCAGCAACAGACAACTGGAAATTCAGTGTGGTTTTAATTAAAAAAAAAAAAAAAGGTTGTGAACTTTAGAAATATGCCATTTGCTACTGGCCTGCTTGCTAGCTCGAGGGTTTTGTTCACCAGCACCAGGCTCTGGGCACTGAAACCAGCTCGCCGCAGGAACAGCTGCTGCTTTCGGTCTCCCAGCTTGGGCCTGGATGCACTGACATCCCCGTGTGCAGCCGCCTTCAGAGACACCGGCCCCGCAGCGATGGCCTTCCAGCCTTTGCCCCCTTGCTCGTGGCCCAGCCCGTCCTCCATGCTCCCTCTTGGGCCGGCTGGTGCTGCTGGCCCTGCGCAGCCTGGCCACGTACCTGCTGCCTGCTTTCCTCCCTCCTGTGAGGGCGGTGCGGACCAGTGGCTCTACCTTCAGTTCTGAGTGAAAGAAGCATTAGTTGGGGCATCCTGGCAGAAATGTTGGTATTTGGTGTCTTCAGTCTCTCACGAAACACGGGAAATCCCAGTCCTGCAGCACACCCTACAGTGGATACATCTGAGGCCCCTGGGCTCTGCTGTGGATGCCGTAAACACAAAAATGCTCTCCCTGTTGGAAAACTACTGCACCGCCACACCAGGGGCTAAACGGCAAGTCCTCTGCTTACTCTAAGAGGACATGTCCAGATACAGGCGTCCTCGGTGGTGGGGTGGCCATATTCTCCCTAGAGTGCGGTCGCCAAAGAAACGATCTGCCTGTGTGTCAGGTGTGGTGACATAATGAGTATCAAATGTGTGAGAAAATGAGGAATGGCTGTACATTTCTGGTGAAGCCAGATTTCCCTGACACCAGCAGGACCCAAGAGAAGGTTTTATTTAAAACTGCCGTGTGATTTTACAGTGAAGTGGAGGATAGAAAGTGTGTCTGTGAGGTCTTCATCCCGTGCCGCTCTTATGCTGACACCACCATCACTCACCTGAGTGAGAACCCAGTCCAGCTCTTCACGGTGAGTTTTTTATTACAGAGCTCAGAAAAGACCACTCAACTTGTTATTTGGTGGAAACAAGTACAGTGTTGGATGTTACCCTATCACCCGAGAAGGAAGGATGTCATTTGGAGAGAATTTCATGCTTTCTAAAACACTGATAGTTTAACTTTGTAGTTTTTGTACTGCTGTAAAATACCTCACAACTGTGGCCTGAAGCAGTACAGCAGATTTCCACACAGCATTGCTCTTCCTTCAGTGTGGCTCCCTCATTTAGTGTGACTGCATCCTCAAATGGGATTAGGTGACACCACATTCAAGAGCAACGCTGATTAAAATCAAAACTGTCTGTTGCCTTCTATGTTGAGTATATAGCTTTGTGAAAATAGCCTGACCTGACTTTTCTTTAAATTATAGAAAAAGCAGAGTCATCAAATGGAAGTCTGAATTACCATTATCCAGGGTTTTCACCAGTCATAAATGACTTCTGAAATAAATGGGACAAAACATATAAAAAGCAAATAAAAGCATCTAGGATTACAGACTTCTTGCCTGCCTAGAGCTACTGCTCTAAGCAGTCTACCAGCTGGAAACAGAGGTGGTCAAAAAAAGAAATAAAGGTAAATGATGTTATGTTGCTGCCACATTTTTTCATGGTAGAAGACAGAAGTAACTGAAAACCCATGAGGTCTCAGATACAGATGGGTCAGGGCAACTGGTAGGTTGCTCCTTGGTTACCTTCCTTTAAACAGTTCAAGTAATTGGGGCCACATGGTCCATGCAGCAATGCATTATCCTCTTTGATTTTCCAGGTGTGTGAGCACTAAAGGCAGCTGTAGCTGGAAAGCCCTTGGAGACATTGTTGGCTTTGTTGGGCAGCACTGTGCAGGTAAATTTCCATCAGAATTCTGCAAAATTTTGTTGGGCAAAGCAGGTAACACTCTTGGTTTTGTGATCCGACAAGATGTAAAACTGTTTTTTTCCAGGAAAAGCTGGAAAAAGTTTATGTGACTTTGAAGTCTTATTTCCTGACAGACAAAGCCTGTTGTCTTGAGAACTCTGGCTTGTAGATGCTAAATGTTTTAGTAGACTGGCAGTGTAGTCTCCGGTCCTAATCTGGATAGTTATTTGTTGTGGTGGTATAGCGCTTTACTGAAATGGTTAAAGTACTGCAGTGTAGCATTAGCTTGCTCACTGTGTAGTCACGGGCTGGTCAGAAATATTTTTGGGAGAAAGTGTCCATGGATATTCTTTGTTGGAGAAACTTTGAATAGAGTTTCTGATTCAGGGAGCCATGCCAATCCTTTAATTAAGACTAGCTGAATAACCAAGAGTACCACATTGTCATTTGGGATCTGTTAGTACTCTAATGACCCAGTTTTTGCCTTAGTAAGGAGTAAAAGCTAACTTCAAAAGTTGTGTCTTTGTACCGATTTTCTTTTTTTAATGAAATTGATTTTTCTGTTTCGATTGAAGTTGTAGCCCATTGTAAAGCACTTTCGCACTGGAATGACTGCTCAAGGGATTTTTTTTTTTTATCAGTATGAGGTCAAACCATCTAGATCTTTAAAATATGAATGACATATTTATTGAATCAATTCCTTTACTTATGTGTAGGTAGAAGTATTCTGAATGCTTAAACAAGAGAGCACTAGAGCTTACAATGTTGCTCTCTGTTCTATCAGTCTGCTCTTTTTTGTTTTTCCAGTAGATACAAGTGCTAAAAGCTATCACAAACCTTTGTTAAATGTGTCACTGTTATTACTTTGTTATATTATGTAATAAAAAACTATTGCAGAAGAAAAAAAAACAACCCTAAATTTGACTAGGACAAAAGCTGATTTTATAAAGGCTTAATTAACATTTCATTTTTCCCAATAAGTTGTGCAAAATGGCAGTAGCCCAGTCATTTTCATAACGCAGTAATTCTGTGCTTGGACAGCTAAAGCCATAAGTTTTTTTAGGTGAAGCTAAATAAAATTACGAAAGGGTAGAGATATTAGGAAAAACTATAGTTGTTTTCTGAGTAGTTTCTACTGCTTTCTGTCTAGCTGAGTGCTCACAGGAACAACTTTTTGCAAAAGACCAAGTGCTAAATTGTTTGCACTGTCACCGTTTTCACCTGAGGAATGCTTTTGAGTTAAACAAAGTTACAGGACAGTAAGATTAACAACAGGACTGGGAGAATAGACACCTCAGTACTTTTGCATTTGCTGTACTGTTTTTGCTTGCAAATACCACTTATTTATAGTGCTTTGAGAATTTCTGTCCTAGTCACCAGATGACGCTACAAAGAGGAGGCTCCAGAGCTATCTCACTGATTCAACCCACACCTGAAAGTAGTGAAGCTACAGCTTCCAGTTATGAACTGAGTAGGCAGCAAACAGCAAATGAAGAATATGTCAACTATTAAAGATATTATAAACACTGATTAATATGTTGCAGCTGCCTTCTGGTTCTATGAATTGTTATTCTTCTGTTATCGATAGTGATACTGGGAGGTTAAACAGCCTTAACCAGGAGTCTATCTCAAATCACAGCATTGCCAGACACGGTGTTCTCATCTCCTGAATGTCAGTCTGCCAGCTTAAGAGAATTGTCCCTCCTGTATTCTCCTGTGATCCAGTCAAAAGGTTGCAAGCAATCTAATTCAACATATTGATATGGAATGTCATTCAGCGTAATTCTGGGTCACAATGAATTTTCTGGCTACATTCAGAACGAATCATGAATAAATTTCTGCATTTCTGCAGAAATGTTGTTTCTTGGGAATATGACCCTTGCTATGCCATCTTTTTTTATGGTAGGACAGAATTATAATCTCATATCTAAATAATGGTAGGGGAAGGAAAATATTTTAAAACCTTTCTTAAGACCTTTGAACATCTGCCCGTAAAAGGCTTCAGGATGCTAACTTCTCAAGGGTTTGTTTGGTTCTTTTGCAGTCAGTGGAAGGTGAGGAGGACACTACTTACCTTCAGTGAGGCCTTTAGGTTTCAGTAGTATCATCATGCACTGGGCAGGAGCTTCTATTAATGACTGCAGTCCACACACTGTGGAATCCCAAGGTGAGCAGTCTAATGGCACAGTTGGATAAAAATATAGGTTCTGTAAGAAGGAGTGTACCTAATAACTCAATAAGCTAAGGCAGTCTACTCCCTAACAAGTGCGATGCTAAAAACAAACAACAAAAAGTCAGTGATGTAAAATGCAAAATCTTGTGTCTGCTGACACTAGTGAGAGATGTGCTGACCCCAAATCCTCTTACACTACCCAGAGAGTGAAGAGTGAAGCTGACTTTGGCTTTCTTGAGTTGCTGACCATTTCAGGAATGTAAGACAACTAACTGTAGTAGCTTCTCCTTACACCTTTGGACAATGAGTCTAAAGGAGATAGCAGGTAATTGTGGTGTTAAGGGTATGCTTTCAACTGCTGCAGTCGCCAGTCTTGCACCATGTCTGCTCAGACCACCTCTGGCAGCTCAGGAGCATTTACCCTCTTTCAAAATCTGTGTTTTAGACTCCCTGAGGCCATCCTATTAACTGCTATGGGTAAGAGCACCTCTTTCATCTTCTATCCATTTAAAATACATGGAGGGTTCTTTAGCAAGTAGCAAAATGTGATAAGAGGCTTCAGGCAACCAGCTTGTTGGAGGAATTGGGAAGGAGGGATAGCCTGTCAAATAGAGAGCTTTGAATAGTAATAATAATAATAGTGACGGTGATATATAGTGGGTTTCTTTGGAAACACTCTAGGAGATCTGTTTAGAGAAGTCGTGAAGTGCTGTAAATCCTACTGGATTTGAGAGGTTGAGGGTTTGTCAACAGCCAAGAACAGCTTGAGTTGAAAAGCTTATCTGGTCACGTATCTGAAGTGAGGAAGCTTGAAGATACAAAATTAGTAGATGTAGGCTCTACTTTCTATTTTCAAATAGTTGTTCCATTGTTTCCTCTTGGACTGTAGATGACATTACTGATATTTGCCAATTGATATGTTGTCAGCCTCCCATACACTAAAAAAAAGAATCTTATATGCATATCGTCTCTTTATGCTGATGTGATCTTCTGTTGAATTGAAACATTGCACATGTCACTAAAGAACACAAAAGGCAACATTAAAATGCATGCTGAGTCTTTAGCTTTGTGGTTGCTACAGTGTGCATCTTAGCTGTGCTTGAAATATAATTTCTCCTAAATTGGTTGATCTGTTATTATATCTGACCAAGTGTACACTAAATCCTACCCCACTGTGGATGTTGGTGTAATGCTACATAGCACTACAGGAAGCTTTTTGTAAAGCTGCATCTCAGATTACCACGAGCCCCCATCTCCTAGGCTAATCTGCTGCTAAATATCAAACTCTTTCATGTTATTTCTTTTGACACTAAGAATTGTAGTGTTCTATCAAACCAAGCAGATCCAGTGCAGAATCATGTTGTTGCTGCTGTTGCTGGAAAGGTGTCCCATTAAAATTTTTGTCTAAAGACACAGTTAGTGGCCCATCTCAATGAAGTCTGGACCCAGATTGTAGCTATGTGCCACAGCCTATCTAACAGCTAATGACAAGTAGAGACACTGCCGTGGTTGAGGAATGCACTTTTTGGAGCTGTGGTCTTTTGAAGTTGGACAGTGCTAAGAAGCAACTACTCCTTTTCTTGGTAAAATAAGGATATATTCTAATTTATCCCTGAGTTCTTAGTTGAAAACTTACCTGAGAATCTGCACAAGAGTACTGTAATTTCATCAGGACTACTTGGCTTTTACACTTGGTAAAGTTGGCGTTTATCATGTGAAGCAGGGGTTTTGGTGAACCAGAGAAACTAGTAAAATGAGAGAGCTGGTAAGAAATTGAGTCAAGTGTAAAGCTGTGCACTGACAGAAGGCACCATTCAAAGCAAAGTCAAACCTCTCTCTGCCTATAACATTGTGATGCAGTTTTGAGGAGTAGGTGGTCTTGATGTGTGTTTTGAACAACCTGATAATTATGAAAGATCTTTAATTTTTCCACAGCTTAATCGGCCTTAGCTTCTGCTGAGAATTAATTAACAGTTTCCTCCGAGTCCTTGACCTACATTATTCTGTTTTTCAAATAATGCTTGGTTTATCTGTGTCTTAGGTGTAAGCTTCTAAAAAGCAGGAACACTGACAGAGGTGCAAGTGTTAGCTTGTCCTCGGCAGGAATGTCTTTCTTCTGGATCCTTTTATGCAGGCATTTTACTATTCCAAACATTGAATTTATATAATCAACCAAAAATTAAATAAGGAATATGGAAACATGTTCCTAAACCTGTTCCACTACTTTCTACTGGCTTCTCTAGGTCCTGCAGGATTAAGGACTATGAACACAGTTACTCAGAATTCATCCGGTTTTGTGAGACCTGGCACGCTTGACATAGACGAGTATCGAGACTGTCTCAAAACAACGAATTCCAGGTCTGAGGCTGTTGTGTCGAAGTCCTTGTAGCTCTAACTGTGCATTCATGTGTGGTCCACCTCAATGTGGAGAAGGATTTTTTTCTTTTTCAGGCTGTCAGGACACACAGCTGAAGACACATATATGCATGAATTTTTGAGTGGCAAGTCACGTCCTGGATGTTCCTACTACATAGACTGTAACACTTGGTACTCCTTTTATCCTCCATTCAGTCTTCATAACACTTGTCCCAGCAGATGTGGAGACAGGAGTCCCAATCTACAAAGGCTTTTGATACCCTTTTTCCTCCTGAGGTGCCAGATCAACCAATGCTATATTTTACCATCAATGTGGGAAGACAAACCTGTTTTCTTACTGTCTGTTTTAGACGCTACCTGAAAGTTACAGAAATCGTGTGGCTATTGGTGCAATACACATTGTAGACATGCAGGAAGGTGGAAAAAAATCATAAGGCTCTGCAGAATTTAAGTACGATGGATTTTTTTTTCCCATGCAGCACCAAAGAGGACAACAAAAGCTATGGGTTCACAACTAAAGTATTGCAAGAATGAGGAGTGACACTGAGGTAGCTAGAGAACAAAAGTGTCTGTGGACTTGGGGAAATATGCATGAATATCTGGGAAACGTGAGTCCAATTACTTCATCTGTCCAGGCAGGCCAGGTGGTTGGCCAGTTTAAAAAGCCTCAGAGTTCAGAATCAGAAAACTGTCTATTTTAACATTAGCAACTCGTTGTCTTAGATACCTTTTTGTTTAATAACTTTATGATTTCAGGACACCTCAAAAGGGGCCGAAATTAAAGGCACTTTATTAGCTATGGATTCTGAAAACGAAGTAAGTGGGAAGAGAACAGGGCTTGGCTTAAAATGTCTTGAACGCTAGAATTCGTCTCACTTTTTAAAACTTCCAAATTTCTGCCACTCATTACAGTCAAGGGCTCCTTAATGCCAAAATTATATTGATTCAAGTTTATATTGGAAACTTTCAGCAGTTTAACTGGACTGTCCTCGGCATTAGCTTCATTCAGGATGACACTCCACTTTCCACAGAGACTCTCAAATCCTGGGTGCTTCACCAGGAGAGGTGTCAGGAAGAAGCTCCAATTCCTTCTCTACCTTAGGCACAAAGTGATGTGGAGGCAGCTGGATACTAATGCGATCCAATTCCCCAACTTATAAATGTGCATGTAAATTCAAGTATCTTTACTGGGAACAGGCTTTGACAGAGGTGTTCTGGAATTTTCATCTTGGCTTATGAGTTGTCTACATACACAAATCCTTTTCATCGTTAAATCTTAACTGGGAGGGCTCTGAAACAGAAACTTCAGGTAGGCATCTTTCTCTAGAAATTGACTGCAAATTGTAGCACATTAACACACTGTTTGGAAGAGTTTTATTTTGGACATCCCATCTAGACATCTACTTAGTATTCTTTCAGGCTTTCTTTAGCCTGGGGGTACATGGAGTCACAGACACATGGAAAACAACTAATGCTTTAAAATACTTCATTTTTTCATAAGATACTTTGCTGGCAAACAGTGATCCTTGTAGCATATTCTTCAGGTCCAAATGCTCAGAATATGCTCCAGAGACCAACTCCTATTACAAAAGCAATAAATGCACCCTACACTTTTATTGTGACTCCTGTGGCAGATTTGTAGGTACCAGTCAGTTCTTTGTGCTTGCTGCTATTAGGGACTTTGGGATGAAATAGGACCTTTGGGAATTAATGGAGCCTTCAAAAGATATGGAGTGCTCTTCAAGATGCTGCAAGCAAAAATGATCAAATGGTGTGGAAGGAAGACAATATTACTTATCAACCAGAGTAGAAAAGGAAGTGGTAGATGGTACTGATGACAACAGAAACAGAAAGAGATTAATGAAATACAGTGTAACTTTTTGTTAAGGAAATGTACTGCACTATCTTTCATATTTAATGAAGAGACCAGTATCTCAGCTGCGGTTGGAAATCCACCACACGTGTTTTGTGCAAGTTGCCTCCAGTTTAGTTGTGCAGACCAGTCCTTGGACAATTCCTCTGAGTACAGTATGATGTGGTTGGCTACAGGGTGGGTTTTATCTGTGCCACTGTAGATGTTCCCTGAGTCAAGGGAAGGATGGTGTGTGAGAGCAGGCCAGGGAAAAATTTGGAGCAGTTGCCACTTAGTGCCAGCAAGCAGTCTTTCTTGAGGAATCTATGGAATTACTGCATGGTCTTCATGCTTGACATGATGAGAGGAGAGAAATACTTATCAGTCTCTTTGGCTATCTTATTGGTGGTGACTTGCAGAAGGAAAACCAAACCAAAATGTTAGACAAGTACCCCAGCACTACGATTTTAATGTCAAGAGGAAAATAATCTGATCCCAAGTGGATGCTCCCTAACATGTTGAGGTGAGTGTCACACTTCAATATTCTGGCCTGACACGTATGGTGATGTAGTAATGATCTTCAAATGTACTTAAACAAAGCTGAATGTCGTTCTCTGTAGAGCTTCCTCTCCAAATGTGATGCTCTCATAGGATTATTAATGACATACTATACACTACCCTCTTCTTACCCACAGTAACCAAGGCTGCCTTCTGACTGTTTTTTTTTTTGAAAATGGACTAAATTCCACAACTGTTTGAAATGGTACAGACATACAGAGTATGTCCACTGCAGGTGGGGATGTATCTACAATGGTGCCACTGTATTGATTAAAAACAGAGTGAAAGTTTACAGAGTTAGCTTGTCTGTTCTCAAAATGGGTCTGTAGCTTGGGGCGTGCTTTTTTTTTTTTTAGCTGTATTGGCAAAGTTGATTTAAGAGACTTTTGATCTGCCTGCAATTTGGTTTATGATGAAGTGACACTGTCCCAGCTACAGCAGCAAAATTATCCAGCGTGTGTGTTGCCTACCCAGTGTTTTTGGGCTTGTTTCAGTGAACTGGCTCACGAGTTATGCAGTGATTATTTAGATTTAGTAGTTCTTCTCCATGCATACAATGATGTTTTCAACTGTCTTGTAGTCTAGCACTGGACATGTGTGAGGCCTTCAAACTCCTCTTAGATCCTGAAAATATCGTGTCATATCTGTACACTCATTTCTGTTATTTGAAACTATAATTTTTTTTTCTTTAACTCAGTAGTTCTGGAGGGATTTTGTTGTATGCTTGGAGAAGCGTAAGGCCTCAGCAGAAAACAGACCAAACAAAAAGTTGGCTTCTAGAACACGACATAAAATCATTATGTTTCTTTAAAAACATTTATTACAAATGCAACTGTACAACAGCAGGCTCAGTGGACGTGAAATGGTTTTTCAAATGTATGGGGTTTTAAGTTACCTCTAAGAGTAATAGATTTTCTATCCAAATGTCTTTTGATCCTCAGCACACTAATTTCACCTTTCCAGTTGAACATTCCAGAGTATGGGGTGAGAGTCCTGGTTTGTTTTTGTACGCTATGGGCGAGGATCCTGAACCGGAATTTTGTCATCTGGTATTAGTTAAAATAATCCTAAGATTACTTTAACTTGTGCTGGGCTCAGCCTGGGCTCTCCCTTTCACTAGCTCTTGGAGATGAGGTGAGGTGAGGTAGAATGTGTGTTATCATTCATACCAACAAATCCTCCAGGATCACTCTCTGTCGCTGCCATGTTCCTGAAGACCTGTTGTTGGCCTAATTACACAAGAGTTTAACTAATGATGATAAAATGAAGAGCTGTAATCACTATGTTCAAATACAGCCCACTTTTCTTAAGCTCACCAGCCTCAACTCTTTTCCTACCCAGGCTTAGCTGATTTGCTATTTAACATTTTTATTACTGCTCAGTAGCCACAAAGGGTTTTCAGTGACATGACATATGAATAGGTATCTGTGCGTGACTCCCAAATCTTACACCAAATTTCAGGCTATGACTTAAAATATTCAAATAGGTTCTGAAACTGCTTATAATAGTAACACTAACGGATTCATGACTGCAGCTCTGTCGTATAAGCTGTTCCGTGAAGTTTTCAGTCTAAAGCTTTAGTGAGTGAAGCAGACCTGTTTATTAGCTAATCCTATGATAAACTGCAACAAAGATAGGAAATATTCATGACAGTAAAATTTTCATGTAAATGCAAATCATGAAACTTCCACTATAAAAATGCAACTAGATCTAGGACAATCTTATTACAGTACATAACAGTAAATTATTTCTGCCCTTGTAACTCTTTCAGCCTTTTGCCAGGTCCCTCTAAAAGTTAGTGTTTGTTTTTTTTCCTTCCAGTTGGCTTATTCTGGACATTGTGATAGCCTGAACCGATCCTCTCACATGGGGAATATGGGAAAATCTCTTTTTTTTTCTTAGATGATGGCTGTAAAACCTCATTACTAGACAAGATATCTCTGCTAAAGTAGTCCATGTGCAAGTTCCCACAGGAAAAAAAGGCAGCAATCTTCCCTGTGTGCTGATCAGACTGAGATCTAATAGATTAGGTCTTAAGTTTACTATATTGACTGAACTGCTCTAATAATGTTCTTTTCACTCTTTTCCTTCTTCCTATCAGCTCTTCTTTGTATCCTTAGAAATGGGAGCATGCTTCTAGTCACAGACTACACACAGTCAGACATTTCTAAAGTCTGCTGTTGAATTGAAGATAGTATGTTTGGCTGAGAGCTAAATACAATGATTAGGAGATGGCTCAATGACAGGTCCAGCACTACAGAACCTATTTTGTCATGTAGATTGGTGTTGTAAGTGATGGCATATTTCTGTTAATTAATTTACAAATCATGTATGTTAGAACTAATTGCATTCTGGTACTAGGAAGGTTTTTAATTTTCCAATAAATTTCTTTTTGGCTAACACAGTGTTATGTTTTATCTGGCACTGGTTTAGGATGTATTCACAAGAAATGACATAGAAACACTATTTTTATTCTTGGAAGTGTTTTGTGATACTTATAGTCCATTTACTTTTATTTTAGTAAACTGATTTCTGCTATAATGGAGTGGTTTATCAAGTTAAATGATAAAAAAGGCACATTGATTTTTTTGTTTCCATCAGTTTTCAATGAATACACACACAAAGTCTTACACAGCTTTCTAAAGAGCAAGACTTGCAGCTATGGTATCCTTGATATAACTAGTATGTGTGTGTTTTGATGATAGGCTGGTCTTCAGGAGGTTTCTGGACAGACCTCTGTGGACTGATTCAGAAGATGGAGGACTTCCAGATGGTGAGGTCAGCCTTGGTACCTCCAGCACCTTCAACTTATTTGTAGATGTTGTGTTGTTCACCTTGGGTTTTTAAATTAGTGCTTTCTCATCCACCTCATCAAAGGAGGCCAGTTGGCCCTGCTTATCTGCATGACTGGTTTCTGCCCCCACCCACCAGCTCCTGTATGTCCTGTTAAGAAGGTAAATGAGTTTTTTCTTCTTACCATCTCTTCTATTAGAGTTAGTCCTGTCAATATCAACATGTGGTTACAGTAAATACGTTTATAAAGCAATAAAGATAATCACAGTTTTCATGGTGACTTGGGATCAGTCACGTGAAACACATCTCTACCCCTGAGTTTTGTTTACCACTGTGCAGCTTCTCTTAAGAACAATGAAAACCAGGCAGCGCTAATTCCATGTGTGTCTGTTTTGCTGTTTTGAGATGGAAAATGGAATTCTGAGCTCATTTCACTCACATAACCATGCAAAGTGTAAATGGCTTATTTCTAGCTGAGTAAACTTCAGGACAATTACAGATTCTGTTTCCTGCCAGAATGGGAGATGTTTGCCCTTAGCTATGCAAAATGATATTAATATTTTTGGAAGCAGTGAGTAGCAATGGGGCAAGTAGGAGAGTGGAAATAATCTGTGTGCAGGTTTAACTTCAAAATAGCTTTTAAGGTAGCTGGCACAAGAATTATCATTTACTTTTTAGCATAACTTCTCTTTATGAGTGATTTTTCAGGGTAGCTGCAAAGTATTGATGCAATGTGTCCTTGCTCTACTGTATTTTGAGGGGGAGGGAGGCACTAGTGTGGGACTTGATAGCAGAAGAGTCTGCATGGGTGAAAGATTTACTCTAATAGGTGACTCCAAGCAAAATGGCAAGCAGAAGGACAGTGGGGAGGGGTGCTTAAAGTGGGAGACCCACAGGAGGAAAACTTAATAGGAAACACTAAGATAATTGAAGAAGAAATGTGGGTTGTGGTATGTTTAATAAGCTACTTCTCCCATATTGATACAATTGGTGTTGGGATGGGAAAGCAACTGGAGAGTATTGTAAGGCTTACTTGTTGAATGGGTGTATCTTCTGCCTGCTGGCTGGTGGGTTATTCGTCAAATCTAAATGAGCTCTGAATTATTGTGAAGTTACTACATCCCTCAACAGCAGAAAAGATAATTTGATAAAACTACTTCAGTAAACTATGCAAGAACTTGCTGAGGTTCTTTGCTTCACAGTGACATGGTTTTTTGCTTACACACTCCATTCATTGTTTATTATAACTTACAATTTTTATCTGCTTATGTCACCACCAGGATTCATGACTTTTAAATATCAGAGTAGCGTGTTGATCTGCATTTTAGGCTTCACCATAGATTAGCAAGAAAGCTAATGCTGAAGGCCATAGTCTCCCAGATAACACATCCAGCCTATCACCCATGACATCCATGAGGTAGCTGGGATTTTCTAAATGAAAAAAGGGAGAAGCAGTAAAGGAATTTTGCTTCATTGAAACTTGCACTGAAGTATATAGGATTCTCTCCAGAAAACCTGAAATTATATATTTAATTGAACCACCGACTTTAGGTAGATGCAAGGTAGTGTTTTAATGACACAAAATTCCACAGTTTATCCAGGGAGCTGTAACTTATGTCCCTATGGTCTTTACTAACGTGTACTCCCTTGGAGTGATGAGCTTTGTGCTTTGTCACAGGTGCAGAGCCACGTGCTTTGGTGCATTACAGGAAACTGTGCCTGTTTGAAAGGTTTGACTCATAGAAGCAACAGAAGGTACGAAGTACCTAAAAGACTGGTCTTATGAGATGTTATGAACCACACATAAGGGACAGATCTTTTGAGTGGTCTCCCATTCATTGTAATGATCTCTTGATCAGGCACACCTGCCTTAACTCCTTGAGACTTTCTGCACTGGAGTCCAACTACTGAACAAAACAAGGCAATTGATGAAACTTGCTCATCAAAGATTTTTTTTTTTTTTTTTTTTAATTACAGAAATTATGGCACAACTCTCCATGGAAAGGGAAGAGGCAAATCACTGAAAAGTTAATTCCTCAGGGCTGCCCGGGCCAATGGAAAACTGTAGCATTGAGCTAGAGTAAAAAAAAAAACCCAAAGTCCTCCATCCTCAGCAGAAAAGCGATTTTATTATAATTCAAAGATTTTGCTACGTGGGGTATCAACAGATAGGAGAGCCAAACACTGATGTTCCAGCTCATGCCAGATTGGATTGTAATTTAACATTTAAACCTGTTAGTCTGTCTATAAATCTATTTGTGGCTATTTCTCATCTTCCCCCGAGAAAAGCAAGGAAAAGTGATCATGCTATTATAAACGTCTTTTATTTTCCTGGTTGGTTTTAGGAAGAGAAAAGATATATTTAGTTTTTTCATTTCCCTTCACTTATGCTTAAAAAACAGCTTTGGTTTTATCTTTGTTAAACAGAAACGACCTTTCTGTTAGTAACCAGGCTGATAATGTTGTGTAAGCATTTGGCAGTGACTGCGCACTGTGCAGATTGTTTCGGGAGCGGGTAGGTCTGCTTTTCCAAAGCACAAGTAGAAATGTAATTGCACATTTGCATGATGCCATGTGAGAGGAGACAGGTAGATTTACATGCTCGGCCTGTCACAGCATCGAAGAGTCTGTGCTGCTGCTGGGGAGCTCTGTGGGGGGAGTTTCTGGCGTGGTAGGCAGGGCTGGCATTTGCCTCCCTTCCAGCTGCCCTCCGTACTTTCCAGTAAAATGGGTTGGTTTATGTTTTCTGTGCATCCCTGTTCCTCTCCTTCTGGCATTTAGTAGCACATTATTCCTTCTGCCTTTTACGGTGATCAGTGTTAAGAAGCTGTATTATTACGGCACATTGTTATAAAACTGCTTAATTTAGAAAGTGCAGATTTGTACTTGGCAGAACCTACAGAAACAAGCCCTTGAATGGAGCACTGAAAGCTGGAATGAAATTAATATTCATTTGATTAAATTTACTCAGTGGCCCAGTTATGCCAAGCTGTGGCAGATTGACTCAGAGGTACTCACTCCACCTCTTCTAGCACATCTTCCCCACTTCTGCTGTGACTAGTCAGAAAGAGCTGTGTGGAGCCAGGAAACCTTACATCACTAGATGGTTCTTGATAGAGGAGAGCTTGTCAGAGGCTTTTTTTTTTTTAAGCTAACACTAAAGAGGTTTTCAGCTAAATATATGTTCCCCAAACATATTTTGCTTTAATTTTCAAGCTTTATTTATGTTTTTTGAAAACAGACAGCAGGGTTTTTTTTCTATGTGTGGATTTTGAGTTTTTTTCCCCTTTTGTTTTAGGACAGTAAGTTTTCAGGTACTGATGGGAGGAAAAAAGGAAACCACTTCTCTTTAAAATTCCTATTAAAAGGAGGAAGTACTCTAAACGTTGTATGTACTTTCCATGCTGGTATATTAATGTATTGTCTGGCCGGTGGCTGTGCTTAATCTCAGTAGAAGCATGTAACTGGAACTTACTGTGCTTTTTCTTGGATATAACAGATCTTTCAGTTTTGGCAGTGTTGTTGCTTGTTTTGCAGGTGGTGAATCTGTTTTCTTATAGGCAGATTTCTTATGTGTATTGAGACTGTGCCTTAAGGCTTTTAGTAAATTAATTCAGTTTGTTATGAGTGGTTTTAGGAGTGCTGCAACAGCTAAAAACTCAATCCATGGAGAAAAGAACAAAACATACATTTTTGTTCCTTTAAGGGATGAATAGCTGATTTGATGGCAATAGTAAAGGCCATTGCTCTGGTCAGTGCACAGCTGCAACAGTTCTTGTGAGACCTGACAAAATTCATGAAACAGATGAAGCAGGAGGAAATATGAGCAACAACAGAATTGTATGGGGGAGCAGTAGTTTCGGTATGCCAGACCTATGCCAGGGTAACAGCAAAACACTAGGGGCAAACTGCAGTCCTGTACAAGAACTTGTCCTATGGACTCGTCTTCTTTAGGACACCATAACTCTACTACTGAAACAGACCTGCAGAGTGTCTTCTGCAAGGTCAGGCCATCAGAAATGGTCCACAACTTGTGAGGCTTTTATCTTGTCTATGAAGTAGCTAAACTGAGGAAGTGTGGACTGGATGATTGGGTAGTGAGGTGGACTGAGAACTGGCTGAAGGAAAGAAGCCAGAGAGTTGTGGTCAATGGGGCAGAGTCTAGTTGGTGGCCTGTATCTAGCAGGGTCCCTCAAGGGTTGATACTGGGACCAGTACTATCCAATATATTAATCAGTGACTTGGATGAGGGAACAGAGTGCACTGTCAGCAAGTTTGCTGATGACACCAAACTGGGAGGAGTGGCTGACACTCCAGAAAGCTGTGCTGCCATCCAGCGAGACCTGGACAGGCTGAAGAGTTGGGTGGGGAAAAATTTAATGAAATATAACAAGGGCAAGTGCAGAGTCTTGCATCTGGGTAGGAACAACCCCAGGTTCCAGTATAGGTTGGGGAATGACCTATTAGAGAGCAGTGTAGGGGAAAGGGACCTGGGGGTCCTGGTGGACAGCAGGATGACCATGAGCCAGCACTGTGCCCTTGTGGCCAAGAAGGTCAATGGCATCCTGGGGTGTATTAGAAGGGGGGTGGTTAGTAGGTCGAGAGAGGTTCTCCTGCCCCTCTACTCTGCCCTGGTGAGACCTCATCTGGAATATTGTGTCCAGTTCTGGGCCCCTCAGTTCAAGAAGGACAGGGAACTGCTGGAGAGAGTCCAGTGCAGGGCCATAAAGATGACTAAGGGAGTGGAGCATCTCCCTTATGAGGAAAGGCTGAGGGAGCTGGGTCTCTTTAGCTTGGAGAAGAGGAGACTGAGGGTTGACCTCATTAATGTTTATAAATATATAAAGGGTGAGTATTGCGAGGATGGAGCCAGGCTCTTCTTGGTGACAATCAACGATAGGACAAGGGGCAATGGGTACAAACCGGAACACAGGAGGTTCCACTTAAATATGAGAAGAAACTTCTTCACAGTGAGGGTGACAGAGCACTGGAACAGGCTGCCCAGGGAGGTTGTGGATTCTCCTTCTCTGGAGACACTCAAAACCCACCTGGACACATTCCTGTGTAGCCTCATCTAGGTGTTCCTGCTCCAGCGGGGGAATTGGACTAGATGATCTTTCGAGATCCCTTCCAATCTCTAACATTCTGTGATTCTGTGTGATTCTGTGAAGCAGCAAGCAGCCCTGCAACAGTCCAGAAGAAATGCTGTAGTCTTGTTGAAAAGATAACCCTGTGTTAAGTAATGCAGGCTTTGATCAGCTTTTTGAGAAGTGCTGCTTGTAAATATTTCTCTATAGAAAGAAACTCTTGCCATCCGTAGAAGAGGATTGGTAGAATATCAATAAATATCAAGTGGCAAGGACAGGGAAAATTGGATTGTACTGTCAGTGGGAGGCTCATCTTCTCATAGCTTTTGCTCTGTAGAAATTCAGTCACAGATATTACAAGATATATTGCACATTCTATAGCAGAAATGTGTTATTTTGAGTATTGTTGCACATCTTTTCTAGGGCTTCTATGAAATTACAGTGTTTTGTTCTAAGAAAGTAGAAATCTGGTGACAGTGTTCCTTGTTTTTAGTTTGTATGGAGTTTCTAGACCAGGAGTGTCAAGCACATTTTTACTGGGGGCCACATCAGCCTCACGTTTGCCTTCAAAGGGGCAAATGAAATTTTGTGACTGTATAAATGTAGGACTAGTTACATTTATCCAGTTCTAAAATTGCATTCGTCCCTTTGAAGGCAAACGTGAGGCTGATGTGGCTGTGGGTGAAAATGGATTCGATACCCCTGTTCTAGACAGTTGCAACTAGAAAATACAGCCTGGTATTAGAAACAAAAGTGCAATGAAGCAGAAGCAACTCAATGAGGCACTGTGAGTGTTTCAGCTTGCAACAGATGTTAAAAGAACTTAGTGGTACAAGAATATTAATAAGCTGATTAGTTGCTAGTAGTACTAAAAACATGGTGGGAAGTTTTCTGTTCTCTAGCCCCAAAAAGCTGACTGCTTTAGTCGACTTAAAATTGCTCTCTATCCCATTTGTGTTTCCTGTCTTTTTCTTTCAGTTAGGACTGTTAGCTGTGGTTGTGTTTTTGCGTGCGTGGTGGTGAAAAATTACTGTAGCTGTGTGCAGCCAGATTTTTTTTCCAGTATGACAAATAGAAGAGTAAGTAGTCTGTAAGATAATGCCTTAAATTCATAGCATAAGCTTCCCTTATCCAGGGACCTGTAAAAAATTTGAAAATCCTGCTGAATAAGTCAGGAACTGTGAAACTGGGGTATTGTTATTTATCTAGTCTAGATTCCCTACAACAGTGCCTGTGTCTTAAATCACTTTTATTTTATCTTGGGTGTGATTTTTTTTTTTTTTAATAAAACCAAAAAACAACCAAAGTTGAATAGATGTGAAAGAGGGAACAAAGCTTGATGACCTCTAACTATGAGAGTGCTTATTGCCAAACTTGTATAATGAGGCCCATGATGAAAAATATGTGCTAATCCAGAGAAGTTTACAATAAATGAAATTGTACAAAATTGTAATGGGAACAGAAAGCAACAGAACTTCTGAAACTGTATCATATATAATAGTATTTGGTATTTAAAGAACACATATTCTAGGAGAGTTTTGATTTATTACTTCACCTCCACATTTTTCTTTCACAGTCTTGTTGCTTCTCTAACTCTGGAAATATTAATAAATGCATGACTGGGGCTACTTCATTCTTATGACTTGATGACTCATCTGTCAAATAGTTATCTACATTATGGCAAGTCATGTCATTTTGATCTCCTTTCACGGAAGAGCTACTTCACAAGGCTGAACAACTACATGGTATACTAATTAGTATTATTCTCTTCTCCAATCTCCCTGAAATTGATTTAAATTTTATTCCAAAGGATTAATAACTGAAATTCTGGGAGGAGAACCGAATTTAACATTTTATCATTGAAACAGGATATTTTGACTTGATATTGGTTTGAACAGATATTTTCAGAACCGACTCAGGTTGCACATGTGCTATATTTTATTAAATGGAGTGTTGCTTGACAAAAACCCCTAAATCTGCTTTTTTGGTAGACGGAGTGCTTGCCAATAATCTCATCTCAAATAGCCTAAGGGTAGTCTGTTGTCACAGGTTTTCTTTAAATCCAAGGCCATGCATTGAAAACACTTGATCATATGTGTTCTCAGGACTTAATGACTGGATAGAAGTGGACTAGGGAGTCCTGGATGGCATTGCCAAACACCAAGGAGCTGTACTGGCAAATATTTGACTTGCAGTTTAATGAGTAAAACCTCCACTACTGCTCTAGAGTTGATAAACTGAAATTTATATCTGTTTTTCTAATGGTTGCAATACTACTGGAAACCATAAATGTTTTTCAAGTGTTTTTGCTAGGAGAAACTTTTACATAGATCCTTAATAGCTTACAACAGCAAGAAACTTGGTTCTAAACAGAGAATACATTTTTTCTTTTTTTTTAAAAGTTGCATTATCAATCTAGAGTATTGTACTTCTCTAACACATACTTCTAAACTCGTAGTCCTTGAATCAAGGACATAAAGCAAACCTTACAAAATAGTTTTATGATTCTGTTGGTGAGCTAGTGCAGCACTTGTGTTCCCATTGTGTCATGATGAAAACAAAAGGTCTGTGCTACTGCTGCAGTGCAAGCAGTAAGAATTATTATTATTAGCTTTCCTATGCTGATGGACTCATGTTGGCTAAATCATGAGTTTGTTGCTAGAATAATTGGCAGAAGATGCAGCCAAATTTGTTTATCTTCCCATGCTTGCACTGTTTCATGCCAAATATAAAGAGCTTTGTTATCCTCAGCTGTAAATCTAATGTAGAAGTTCCAAATCATTGCTGGGTTTTTTTGTTTGTTTTGGGCAACATATGTAAAAGTCAGCATGTGTAAATGCTGTCTTTTGCCCAGGATGGTGAGGTAAACCTGTTTTTCATTAATTGGAAGAAAATTCCAACTTAAATTACATGTGCCACTGCTCATTTGCTGTATGATCAGAAAGTGAGGCTGTGTAGGCAGAAGTGCCTTTCTGTAGAGGTATAAGAAAGTGTAAGAGTCAGATGGTATAATAAAGGAAAGGAGAAAATTTAAAATACACCTACAGAATCCAGAACCTCTGAGAGAAATTTTGGGCTACAATGTAGAGGATTAGGTATTGACTAATGGAAAAAAGCTGAAGCTGTGAGAAAAGACTTTTTGTTTCCTTTTGATTCCTCCTGCACTCTGAAGAAAAAAGAATTTTGTATGTGCCTTGTAAATGAAGATGTCAGACTCCATTATGAATGTCTTATCATAAGTAAAATCAACCCTTATATTTTTGTTACTTTAGCCAACTGCTTGGATCAGATGGGTTACGATAATTGCGGGTATTTCATCAAAAAAGCCCTTTACTTGCAGCTGTACTACTATTTCAGTGTCTCTCCTTGTTATTCAGGAAGGCGTAAACAGAAACCATTAGTGACTTCTGACAGGTCTGTCACTTCATTCTCTAAACATGAAATGAACGGTGATACTCACTGTGACAAACCTAAACAAATAATCCCACAAATTCAACTGCATTGTGAAATATTGATGTAAACATATTATCTCAGAGGAAAATATGAATAAAGGGCCAATTTTTCAGCTATATTAAAAGAAAAAAATGGATTAGGACAAAGGAAGATCTGCTGCCATCAACAGAAAATGCAATCAGGAATCTGCTTTGTGGTGAATTTTCTTATATAAAATAGGAATATGCAGTTACTACCTGGAAAAAATTAAAATCAATGAATTGCAGGAAAAAGTGGTTCTATGGCACACTGAAAGAGACAGCTATGTGAAGGATGTCTTAGGATGATAGAGGAAGAATACATAAAGCAAGGGAAAAGCTAATGTCACAGAGAACAAGTAAGTCAACACATACAAATTACACCGTAACAACAGATTGAATGTCTAAATGTATTGACTATGTTGAAAGATGAGGGCTGTAAAAGGGGTTGGAAAGCTGGCTTGCAATAGAGGTACAAGGCTGCATGATTTTGTCCTTGGGTATCCATTGTTTTGTGCAGATACATTTTATCTCTGCTAAGAACAAAAATTTTGGGAAGTATGTGGTCATTTTGTGAGTGTTGTCAAAAGATTTTCTTTGTGTTCAGACTTTCCAAAGGTCTTTGAAAGAATACAGTGATCCTTGGTCACTACTTTTGCTCTGAGGAAGAATTCCATTTTGAAGAATGGTTTATGATAAACACGTTTAGGAAGAAAAAAAATACTACAGCAGTATGATAGGGCCTCCTAAATAATCTCCTCTTTATGTTACTAGTTTACAAATGGCATTCCCTGTAGGAGGCTTTTTAAAGGAAACTGCAAATACAAAATAGATCTGGAGGTGAAAGCTCAGTTTTTAAAGGTGATTTTTTTCACTGTCTCTACATCATCAGAGAATCAAAATAACAACTTAATGTTTCTTTGCGTTTGTATTTAATATGTTTAGTTTTCTTACCATGTGTTTAATACCTCTAGGTTTCTTACTTATCACTTTGTAAAACTATCTTTACTAGCTGTGTCACACTGCCATTCTCTCTTCCAGATCTGAAAATCCTTGGCTGAGAAAACAAGTGGTGCTTGGTAAAACTGCAAGGGTCAAAGTATCCTGCTTGAGTCAGACAGTGTTCGTGATTGAAGCCCCTCTTGCAGTACCCATCTAGGATATTTTCTGTTCTAGCAGGGCAAACTCAGGGCTGAGGTTGGGAAGACCTAGTTTCTGTTTTAAACTTCATAAATAGCAGTGATCCTGGACCTGTGCACCTGGCCTTCCTGTATCTTGGAACTGTAGTATTAAATAGGGATTCTGTCCAATTTAAGGATTTGTGCATGGGAAGCTGCTGTCCTTGCTGAAACCTATATAATTTGCTTTTGAAAGACATGAGGGAAGCAATCTTTTTAGCTAGTAGAAGAAACAAGCTTAGATTGTTCTTTGTACGTTTGCCACACTTTCTTTCCTAGGGTGGTACATTGATGGGGCTTTGATACTGCAGTAGTTTGTACTACAAGATGTTTAACTGTAAGAGCTCTGTCTCTTGTGTTTTCCATATGCTTTATCATGTATCTTTCTTGGAGAAGCTTGTACACTTACCATTTCAAGTTTCTGGGATACTTCTTTACCTTTACTCCTTTGCAAAACATTTACCTGGGTGATCTGCACTTTTCAGGCATATTTTTCTTTTTTTCCTCCTGAAAGTGGAATTCTGAGATTTTTTTTTTTGTGACATAAAGAATGGACCAAAGTTGTTTGTGATGACTGCAAGTCATTGAAGTTACTGAGATTGAATACATGGCTGCAGAATTAATCTCTCTCTTGAGTGTAAGTAGTTCAATATGGAACATGATGACTGGAAATAAACAGTGAAATTAGTAAACAGGAAAATATGACATGATACAGACTTTCTCAGAGTGAGGAATTCCAAGCCAAGAACTCGTGTCTTGCAAACCTGTGAAAACTCCTTTGCTCAGCCTCCAGACAGTAAGACGGTTTGGGATTTGTCCAGTAATTGTTTAGTCCTACTGAAAATATGAATGGCTATGTAATCTCTGTGGTGGGATCTTAGTGCAAGGGAGAAAATGGAAATGAAAAGAATAGAAAAAGCAGCACTATACTAAGGAAGCTGAAATTTGTTTTGGAAATATCCATAGGCTGAAGAAAAAGATGAGATGATATTGTGAGCTATTAAAAGATGGAAAATTGTATAAGCTATTGTACTGTGAATCTTGGATATAGGTTATTCTTATTCTCAACCTACTAGATCATCCTGAAATCTTTCAAACCAGTGATGTTTCCACAGGCTCACTAGAAACTCTTTCATTGTTGTAATGGCAAATGAAGAGAAGACACTGACAAATATATGCAGATGTTTCTCGCTTTGTGTTCACTCCTTCTCTGTGTCTCTGGCCTACACATTTTGATTACGTGAGTACGAGTATTGCAAAAATGATGCCTTGTGAAAGCAGGCAAAAATATATATGTGTTGACAGGAATGAAGAAAGTAAGGGACAGTACAGAAACTTCATTTTCTTCTGAGTTCCTCTTTGGGAGGACATGGTGACCGCCACTTTGTTTGCTCTCTTTGGGCATGGGAGCTTTCTCCTCAGCCATGCCCTGCTCCTCAGAACACTCTGCTGAGTGGGTAGGGTGCATTTTGATCATGTGCCTCCGGGGGCAGACATGGGACAAAGAAACGGGGTACAGTCCTGTAGACAAAGGCATTCTGGGCAGGTTACAGAAAGTGTTCCCTGCTCCAGGTGAAATAAGAGGCACTCATAAGTAATACAGAGAAACTCTATTCTCTTCTATCCAAATGAGTCCCTGAAAGAAGTCTCTGACACAATCCTGAGCTCCTCTAATTTTCCTCTGCCACCCCATGTCATGTTGTTCCCTGGCTGGTAGTTCTTGTCTGAAAGTTTTGTAAAATGCCTTCTACGTTTTCAGTCTCTGTAGAGTTCAAACACGTGCTTTTTAATCACTTTGTGCAACTTAATTTACTGATTCTGTGGACTGAACTGTACAATTTTCTTAAAGACTGTACCTTTGTGAAAGTGAAATATGTTGTTTATTTGTTCATTAAGTTTGTGAAATGGACTGGAGAGGCAGGTATATTTTTAGATCAGTCATCCAGTAGAACTGAACCTTGTGAATAACCCTTTCATATAACATAAGCAAAGAAGTAATTGGGCTGAATAAATCAATCTGCAGTGAACAGCCAAACCAAGCTGTCACTTACAGATATTTAAAAGCTTAGAAAAGCAACAAAGGCATTAATCTAGTTTAAAGAAAACAAAATCACACATACATAAATCCCATCAGAAAACCATGGCTTGCAATCTTGAGATATCACAAACTTTCTTAGCATTCTCGACGTGTTGGGATGTGTGAAGCATCATTTCCAGGATGTCTGTGTTTAGATAATATGTCTAAAGGTGGAATCTAATATGCATTTGGGATTCCATTTTTATATAAGTAACTGCATTCTTAGGTTGGACAGTAACTAATTACTGAGTCGTATTTTAATACCATAGCATTTCTGAAACCTTAGACACTACTTTAAAATACTAAGCAAATGCTATCCTAAATGCAGTTTCATGCCCTGGTTCTCACAGATGTGGAGGCTGGAGCAGGCTACTGTTGAATATATGACATTGGCATATTAGCATCAAAGCTGTGTGGGAGGAAATGCCATCCTGTATCAACCTTTCAAATATGTAATTTCTGCCACTCTACTGCTAGCTGGAGAGTAATTGCATTTTTAGTATGGTCCTTTGCTTATTCCTTCAATGCACTCTTCATTACAATTACAACCTTTCTGTATAAGGAATGGATGGTTGTTCTCATTCTGAACTTCATGACTCGTCTTCCATTCTGCTAGTTTAAGTCATATCTATTGTAGTGCTTAAGTTGGGTAACTGGAGTCAGGGGAGTCTTGGTCTTCTGTGCTTCCGTTCTTCTTTGGCTCCCATTTACAGCTGAGATGGGCAAGATGGGAAAAGGATGAATGGTTTCAGGGGAAGAGACAGTCTCATGCTGGAAGAGATATGTTGTGTTCACTTCTGGCAACTAAGGCAGGTGTCAAGGCAGAGCAGGTGGTTTAAGTAACACTTGTGTCAGTGCCTAATTTGGAAGATCCTGACCTGCCTGAGTGCTCTCCACAATCAGTGCAAACTCTTATATGTAAATGACAAACGCTCCTACAAGCTACGAAATATTGCCTCTCAACAAATAATTTTTCACGATACAAAATGCCTTGTTTATTTGTACAGTCAGTAAATGTTATAAATGTGTCTGGGCAGTAAACCTCAAATCCTGACCTTTATTATCTGTTAGAAAACCTGGTTTGAAACCATCCCTTGAAAGTAATGGGAATATTTGCATTTAAAAATGACTGTCTGGTGAATTAAGGCCAATCGTGAAATTGCAGCCAAAATTATTCTCAAAATGTTTCCACTCCACCTCCCACCCAAAGTAATCAACCAGCCGACCAAACCCAGAAGTCATTATTGTTCTGTGCCTGTGTAGTTTTTTATCGAAATAAATGTTTTGTTTATAGTCATTGTTTACTTTGCATTCAGTTTCAATTATTGTAATAGATTTTTCTTTTAACTTGCATGTTCTGATTACTTATTTTACTTTTCTGGATATCAGCTACAAGAAAATACCATTTTTATTTTCTGCAGTTGGTATGTCTTTCAATAGCTTTGAACAATAACAACAAAGCCTCCAAATTTCAGAAGTTTCTGTTAAAAAAATGCATTGCTACATGTCTACATCCTTCTTCTGAGATCAATAACTTCTCCTCATTGCTTTTTCTTTCACACTGCCCACCATGATTTGGTATTCAGATAACAAAAGCATACCTGCTGTAAGTGAAAGCAAATATTAACACTACTGTGGTAGTTTTCTTTTAAAATAGCAAACAGAGAATCAAGCTCCCTTTTGTCTGTGACCTTTTCCACAGCCTTAAATACAATCCATCTCTTTCACTGAGTAATCAGCATGAAGAAATGATGAGGCATACATGAAAAAGTTAATATAATAAGGAAAAAGACTTTTTATCATAGCAACTGACCGATATTGTATCATATGAGACAGAAGTCTCTTGGATGTGTGTCTGTTTAAATGGCTTTATTGTCGTGTGCTTATCCATGGCACACTGGGTGCTAGTCAGTTTAAGCAAGAGAAGCAATGTGTAACCTGAAGAGCATAGCATGAATGACATTAATGAAAACTTAATTGCGTAGCATTAACTATCCTGTAATTATTTTTTCTTTTCCAAAAAGCTAGTTGTATATTGAAAAAATCACAAAAATAAATCCAACACAACTTCCATGGTTTCCTTCAACAGTTATTGGACTGAGGTTGTTCTCCCCTCCTTTCTCCTCCAGAAACACATTTATTGTGATTCTTTAATGATCTTAGTCCATTACAAGGGCACTTCTATCTGGGTGGAACCAAAAGACATCCTTCAAAGGAAGAGGAGAGAGTGAAACTAGTAGAGAATGACAAAATTAAGAATAAAGTGATCTGCTAAGAGAACATAGAATCATAGAATCATTTCAGTTGGAAGAGATGTAAAATATGGTCTCTTTTCCGTATGTGGGAAAATACATTTCTCTATCATAGAATCATTTCGGTTGGAAGAGACCCTCAGGATCATCGGGTCCAACCATAACCTAACCTTAACTCTAGCACTAAACCATGTTCCTAACAACCTTGTCTGAACACCTTTTAGACATCTCCAGGGATGATGACTCCACCACTTCCCTGGGCAGCCTGTTCCAATGCCTGACAAGCCTTTCTGTGAACAATATTTTCCTAATAACCAATGAAACCTCCCCTGGTGCAACTTGAGGCCGTTTCCTCTTGTCCTATCACTTGCTACTCGGGAGAAGAGACCAACACTCTCCATGCTACAACCTCCTTTCAGGTAGTTGTAGACAGCAATAAGGTCTCCCCTCAGCCTCCTTTTCTCCAGGCTAAACAGCCCCAGTTCCCTCAGCCGCTCCTTATCAGACTTGTGCTCCAGGCCCCTCACCAGCTTCGTTGCCCTTCTCTGAACTCTCTCCAGCACCTCAATGGCTTTCATATGATGAGGGGCCCAAAACTGAACACAGGGTTCAAGGTGGGGTCTCACCAGTGCCGAGTACAGTAGCACAATCACTTCTCTAGTCCTGCTGGCCACACTATTCCTGATACAAACCAGGATGCTGTTGGCCTTTTTGGCCACCTGGCCACACTGCTGGTTCATAGTCAGCTGGTTGTCAATCAACAGCCCCAGATCCCTCTCTGCCAGGCAGCTTTCCAGCCACTCTTCCCTGAGCCTGTAGCGCTCCATGGGGTTGTTGTGACCCAAGTGCAGGACCTGGCACTTGGCCTTGTTGAACCTCATTGGCCTCAGCCCAATGATCCAGCTGGTCCAGATCCCTCTGGAGGACCTTCCTACCCTCCAGCAGATCAACTTTCCCACCCAACTTGGTGTCATCCGCAAAATTACGAAGAGTGCACTCAATGCCCTCATCCAGGTCATTGATAAAGACATTAAACAGAACTGGCCCTAATACTGAGCCCTGGGGAAAACCACTCATGACCGGCCGCCAGTTGGATTTGGCTCCATTCACCACATCTCTTTGGGCCCGGCCCTCCAGCCAGTTCTTTATTCATTGCAGAGTACACCCATCCAGTCCATGAGCTGCCAGCTTCTCCAGGAGAATGCTGTGGGATACAGTGTCAAAGGCCTTACTGAAGTCTAAGTACATAACATCCACAGCCTTTTCCTCATCTACTAGGTGTGTCACCTTGTTGTAGAAGGAGAATGGATTGGTCAAACACGACATGCCTTTCATAAACCCATGTTGACTGGGCCTGATCGCATGGTTTTCTTCTATGTGTCGTGTGATGTCACTCAGGATGATCTGCTCCATGACCTTCCCTGGCACTGAGGTTAGACTGACAGGCCTGTAGTTCCCCAAATCCTCCTTCTGGCCCTTCTTGTAGATGGCTTGGATAGATTCTTGGATACGTGGAATCCTCTGTCCTTAAAAATGGAGCTTTCTCAGAGCCTAAACCACTGTTTGTTCCCTGTGCCTATATTTGGGGCCTATTTTCGGGGCCTATTTTCAGAGTCCTATTTTAGGCTGATTGGGTTAATTCTTCTCTTCTTGCATAGAAAGGATCAATTTTCACTTCACTTACCAAAGTTGATTGTGTCTATGTTCCCAGGACTTCCTACTGATAAACAAAGGAATGCAACAAGTGTGAAATGGGATTGTCAAGTGAGATTGAACCCAGGGGTGATGCATTTCAATCAAGGCTTCAATCTAAGTGTCATGACTATTAAATTCCTGTTGCTGTCTTTATCATGAATATATCTTTTGTCAGAGTACTTTTCAAAGAAGTCAGCAAAACCAACACTATTCCTGATTTATTCTGATGTATTTTTTATAAAAATCACATCGTTTGTTCCAAAGAAAAGTAAAGCTAGTTACTTAATTTGAATGATTTTTTTCATTTTCTGAAAGGTTATACTTTTCCAGATCCTGCAACGAGTTTTTCACTTGTTTTATCCCTTTCTGCTTTCTCATAGTAATATGAGACATTGTGTTCCATATGACCAAAGTATTTATCCTAAATAAACAAAATAAAGTAATATTTCTGGTAATTCAAATCATGTGTTCAGTTACTTTTTTGTTATTCTATTTTTTTCATGTACTTATCTTGATGCAGTGTTCTTCCTAAATACCGCAACTTTTAGATTTTGACACATTTGCTTGTAGTCTAGATGCTTTCACCTTTGATTGGTTGTAGTGAATTGTTTTCCTTTTAGCTTGACTACTGCAGAGCTTATTTATTGTGTTTCCTCAACTCTGTCTCCTGCAAGGAGTGGTCATGAAAGTTTTTTAGTCTGATGGGTGATTTTAATAGTCTTTTCTTGCATTTTAATCCATGTTATATAGTGTAATACCCAGGAAAGGTTTTAAAGTTTTTAGCACCACTGAGAGAATGATCTAATTTTTGTGAAACTGAGAGCCTCTGTTTATTACAGTAAATAGAGTTATGAATTCATCAGTGAATTCTTAACCTTTTATTTGAAAGGCCTTGTGGAAAAAAAACTAATCAAAGAAAATTCTGTATATTCTTACCGTGTTCAATGACTCTGAACATCCTAACCAATATGCACTTATTCTGGCTCCCATCAAAGTCTATGGCAATTTTGTAGTGGGAGTAAATGTCCTGCAGTGCATGAAAAGTGAGACTGCACCAGGTACAACAGTTCTTCACTCAAGGGTCCTCAGCAGGATTATGAAAACACCCAGCATAGAAGTCGCAAGGCAGCTGACACAGACACACTGATACCAGAAATGAAACAAACAAGATTTTTAGATTTAATTTCTGTTCGTATTTAATATCAGCATTTTCAGGAAAATCTTTGGTATTGTGAATACTGTGGATTTTTTTTTTAACTTTCATAGGAAATTTTGATCACAATCTAATATCTATTAGTAGAGGTACCCAGTGTGAGATATGCAGGACTTATTTTGCCTCAGGCTTCCTAATGTGTATGACACATGATAACTCATATTCTTAACTTAAATTCATATTAACTTAAATTCAGAGCACATGGTTCTTCTGAAAATTTCGATATAAAGTATCTGAAATCAGGCACTTAGAAAATGAGGAAGAATACTTTGATTTCAACAGCTTAAGGTTTGCCTGGTTTATGTGTGACAGAGGCAGGGATAGACACTTCAGAAGTTGAACTACTTTAACTATAGAACCAATTTATCTCTTTGTGAGCATACTTACAGTATTCAGCGTGCATTTTTTTTAAAAAAGCAGAACTTCTACAGACAACTATAACATTTATTGTGATTCATCATTTGTAGTGAACTCACATTTAACAGGACTATGTGTGGATCGAGGAAGTGATGAACTTCTGTTGCATTAACAATATGAATCCTAGCATTTTTTGAGATCTGTTTATTTGATGTTACAGTCTCAGTGTTCTGCTGACATACTGGCTTTGTGTTTTCCTAGACTACAAACAATTAAAAGAAAATCTATCATGTATTACCATACTGGAGACTTTGAGCTGCATCCAGAAACTTGGACACATTTCTAGAACTGGAAACTTGCTGGAATAGTTGTTATTCTTCATGTGGACTGGAGGCTTTCAAGGACACATTGATTTTTAAGGAGATATGAGACAAATTACTGGAATAGGAATCTGTAGAGTTACAAAATGGGCAGAAACCACCTTTGGCATAGAAAACACCTGATCCACAAATTGTTTGGGCTGAGACAGTGGAAGTATAACTAAGCAAAGACAGTACCTCTGTTTTGTCATCTCTCTATATTTTTCTCCATTCTATTTCTCTTGTTCATATAATTCATGGGTCTTAATTTAATCCAATTTTAATCAAACTGGTCGTATGTACCCTTACTACAACCTGGCTACCAGCCATAAGAAGGTTTATTTTCTTTTATTTGTCATGCTAGACACCATAGCAACTCCTATTAGTTGGAATACAAACTGCAGGAAAAGTACAGCTCTTGCATTTCTGAGAGGCTCACTTCCTTCAAAGGGATGGCATTTTGCTCTGTGAAGATGGCACATGCTGATGCACAAGAGTTGTGTCCTTGGCAGATTTTTATGGCAAAATATGCAACTGTAAACCAGAGGAATATCGTCTGGACAGATTTTTTTCTTCAAGGCAAGGGCTAGCATTTTTTCAGCAAAAGGGAGGAAAGCATTCAATTTAAATGGGGCACTACTTTTTTTTACTAGTTCCTTTTCAGAATGAAGGAATGGTTTTAACTGAAATTTTCCACAGTTATTGCAAGGCACACACTTGGTACAGGAAGTTTCAGCCCAGACTCTTAGAGCTCAGGAAGCTTATCAGCATTGAAAACAGGACCTTCAGTTGGAAACCCCGAGGCAAGTTTTTCTCTACTATACCCATATGGGAACAAACACACTAGAATAGAAGTGTGTGGTGTCAGTTAAGGTGTTCAGCATCTCATGAATTGCAAATCTGAGAGAAATATTCCAAGTAAAATGTTGTTCCAAACTGTTGAAATGGTATTATTAACAAACTGCTTTGGGGCTTCCTTAGACCTTTATAGCTGTCTTGATACGTTCCAGTTGAATATTATTGACTGCTACAAATTATCCTTTCTGTCATATTGCTCTTTCTTGTGCAGCAGAAATTTAATGTTAGTCTGCCACAGAAGACAACTTTCTTTCAATGTCTGTTTTAGGGTTTTCATTTGTGAGTTGAATAGATACTCCTAATTACTTATTATTATACTCTAGTGATACCTAAAAAAATAAATGACAGAGCATGACATAAGAGGGTTAGGTAGAAGTAAACAAACAATTTTAAAAATGTAAAAATAAAAGGAAACTATACTCCTATGAACACTGTTGCTATTATATAGTTGTTGCTATGAAAATTGCTGTGCTGTGAATATGCTTCCCCCTGACTAGCAATAGTTCAAGTGTGTACACATCAGGCAGGGCAATAGAGATAATTTAGTCTTGATGATTATTCCATTGTGATTGGTAATGGACATACAAAGGAAATGACTGCTCTGCATTTCAGAAGGGGAGGAAAAAACAAAAAGAGTAGAAAAATATCAGAAACTAGGGAAAAAAATCAGAGGAAATTAACAGAGGAGGCACTTGAAGAGGGCTCTAGAAAGAATAAAAGAAAGGAAGAACAACAGAAGGTTTGGGTAGGTTGAATTGTTTGGGTGTGCTTTTGAGGGAAGGGCTAGAATAAAGAAAGCAAACTGCTGGAAGTCCATTATGCAGAAGACATCCACATACTTGCAGCAGAAGGCTCCAGCCATTTATTCCAATCATCCTTTGCCCATTTCTTAGCTAGCTCTTAATCTGTGAGAAAACTTCTACTCTTGTCCTATGGTATCTTTAGATTATTTAGGAGCCTTAAAGACATAAATTAACAAAGAAGAAGGAAAAGGGTGGAAAAAAAGAGTCATGTTTTAACAATGTAGAGGAGAATACAAGTAGACCCTAGGAAAGATCAGTGCATGGACATAATAATTACATTGTGCTCATATGTAATCCTGGGAACTCAGCAGTGATGTGGCAAAACTTACCAGTGACACAGAATTTTCAAAGCACTCATATGTCAGGTGATTGTCAAGAGTCCAAGGTTTTGTGTTATCATCACTTTCTGTGCATGGGTCAGGAGCTTTCAGCTGTCTATCACCATCCTGGAGAGATCTTGGCATCACTATGCTTTGCACTATGTAGAGTCAGTTCAGGGCTTCATGATAACAAAATAATAACAACAATAAAAGTACTAGGGAATAGTAGGAAAGAATAAAACAGAAAATCTCAGGTTATCATTATGCAATTTTCTAAAACTATATCTCATCCGTCACACAGTTTGAGTCCCCTCTTCTCATGAGGAAAGTTTAAACAGCACAGAGGTCTTCAGTGTGGAAGAGAGAGGAGGTAGGTACAGGGAAGGGATATAAAATTTTGAATGTTATGAAGATGTATAAGCAACAATAATTCACTGCTGAGTATAAGGACTACCCAGTAGCAGGTTTAAATGACCAACAGTGAAATAGAATTTTTACACATGATCTCTCAGCAAGATTTTCCAAAGGACTCCAGAAATGAAGAGAGGCAAGAGCAGTTGTGCAAATTAACATCAGAAAGATTTCTCAAATTCTTTTAAACACAATGCTACAATTTCTGGCTTGGGAACCAAGAAAATATCACTCAACTTGCTGAATTGTTACAGACTCTGCCTCCTGGGAAATAATGGTCAGAGGTGGCTTCTGGTGGTTCAGTTAATCTCCGCTTAATGAGTTGAGGTGAAAGAAAATGAAGGCAGATGGAAAAAAACAAAACAAAAACCTGACCTAGTTCATAGATCTAGCAATAGAAGGGAATTTTGCCTTTCTAAATATTGCTGTCACAGATTCCATTGCACCTTCCAGTTTAAGACAAACAGAGCGGGAGGATGTTATAGCCAGGCAGTATATTTTCTAGTGATCTGCATTCTTGTGTTCCTTATCTGATAAGAAACAGCAGAAATATCTTAGAGAATATGCAAAGCCTATCTGCATTTACCTTTCTGTGTGCATCAATCAAATGCTTCCTAAAAACTCAAGCTACATGCTAGGAAGCTTGTACCTTTTGTGCTTACAAGCCTAAATTTGCACTATGTCCTTGTTCTTTGAGCCCAAATCAGTGGGGAAATTTACATTGCAGGAAAGCATGTAGTGGGAAAAAGGAAACTTGAGCCTCCTTCAGCTTGGAACTGTTATGCCCATACCTGCAGTGCAGATGGGCTGGGCAGGACACACCCATCTGGTCACGCTCCTTTCTTTACAGACAGATGGGGAAACACCTCTCGCAAGAGCAAAGGGTGCCCAAACCACTGAATGACTCTGCTCGCTATTTTTACAGATCTAGGCTGTTGGGAAGGGGTCAAAAATGGGCTTTGGGATCAGGAGGGAAAAAAGAACAGCTACCTGCTCTCTAATACTTCTGACAACTTCTGCTGGCTGGGTTTATGTATCATTTCTTAGGAAATATGGGCAGGTACCTTTGCTTGTCACTGAGGCAAGGAATAGCTTCTGCTAAGACTGGACAATGTAGCTGACTTGTGTGATTTCTCTGAATCCTGGACGTAGCCAGATAGTGTTGCAGAGGTCACACCAGCCTCATATGACAGAGTGAGAGGGACGCTATGACTCACAAGCACCAAATTCGTTTCCTGAATGTGGAGGGAAGATATTTGATCGCTTGTAAAACACACAATAAAAGACTAGGTTAGTCATGAGGTAAGTGGTCTGCTGTGCCAAAGACTATTCGAGAGGGGTGGAGGGAAGGGTGAGGTACAGGGTGTAGGGAGGCAAACTGCATAAAGGGTTGCAAGAGGGAGCGACAGGTTTGAAGGAAGCAAATACACATCACCAGGCAGAACTAGTGTGGCTAGGTCTAAAAAGTTATTTTTGGCTGTTTCAGTAACAGGTCCTCTCTGCATGTACTTCCTACAGCTGAAGAATAGCAGTGTAGTGCCCCAGACCTAGGTGCCTGCTGAGCAGATGTTAATGCAGGACATTAGCAATGACTTTGCACGTCTCCATGCAGAGAGTTCCTTTCTGATATTTTCTTGCTAATCTGTGTCTTTCTGCACAGCCACAGAGATTCATTTATGATATTTGCAAGAATAGAGCAACATTTTTTTTGTTAAAAGCAATCTGTTTTTCTCGGCTGGTTCTATGCATATGCTCTCAATTAGTGCTGTAAAGACAAGTGCGTGCCCACAAAAATATACTTATGCTTTCTTTTGTTTAGTGAAATTTGCAGTGCAAAGTAGAAATGACATCTTAAAAAGAGTATCTGCTAGTAAAAGCTGTTGTCAAGCTGAAAAATGAATGGCATTGGAAACAATAAAGTTCTTCACTAGCTTTCACAAAGGAGAAAGGGACATGGAAAATAATCAATGAAATCATGTAACACTTCTTAAGAGTTTTGCTTTTCATGATCAAAAGCCGAGTTGTGGCTCATCTAATGTGTGAAGATGCTCAGATTCTCATTCTCTTGCTTGTATGCTGTGTGTATCATTTAACACATCGAAGAGAAATAATCTGATGGCACATTAGGTAGCGTGGAGTGGCTTCTTATGTCAACACGTGCAGTACTTCGTAGTGGCTGTTCATGTGTTTTGCCTTGTCCTGTTTCTGCTTTCCCAGCTGTGATTAATTTCAAGATTTTCAGTTGAATCCCTGACTTTGCAGACTGCTGAAAGAGGACAACAGGAGTGCTGATGTAGCCTTCTACGTAGTTGTAGAGGGCTTCCTTTCCTTCCTCTTTTCTGTGTCCGGTCTGCTGAGGTAGGTAGAAACCTGTTTGCTTCCTTGTCTGTGATGAGAGCTGTGGTTCTGTGCTAGCAAATAACTTTGTGCTATGGCCTCCTCCCCTTCCAGCGAGAGCTTTCTGAAGTCATCCAGGTTCTGCTGCCACCTTGTCAGTGGCTTTTCTATTCCTCTTACCCATGGGGCATTTCAGACAAGTTCAAGGGAGGAACATGAACAGAGAAATGAATACTGAGCTGGTTAGAGAATCTATGGGAGGTTAAGTGAATGTGAGGCTGCTTTGGAGCAGAAAGTTTCCATTGGCCTTTTATTAAGAAGAGCAGACTTTGGCATTTTGTGTGTGTGTATGCTATGTAAAACTGATGGTGATAGCCTCTGTTGAAAAATAGCTCAGATTTAGTCCAGAGCATATGTGAACATACTGTCTCTCAGCAATTAAATCAGTGCTCATATGGTCTTTTTATGACAAGCAAATTTGTAAATATTGGTGGTCTATTATGAAACAGTTTCAGGGAAGAAAGACAGGCTGGCATACGTTTCTTGCTCTTTCACTGGTAGAAGTAATTAAGCATTCATTTTAATTTATTCATAGTAATAGTTTCTACAGAGTTTCTTAGGGGAGTATTTAACCTTGAAAAATGTTTACTGTTTTCTGCTTTATTTCATATAAGATTCACATATTACTGTAAAACGAGTAATCAGTTTTGCTTATGCCATGTCCCTTAAACACTGTATTTCAAACCAGTGTTATGGCAGTAGTGATACTAGTACAGGCAAACTGCACAGCACTCTAGTAAAATTATCAAATATAAAGATCTGGTTATCTTCAATGGTATTTAAAAAACAACATAGATATAAGCAACTTAATGTTGATGCCCGATGTACAAAACAAGATGAAGTCTAATAAAACCTCAGCAACTGAGCATGTTGTTGCCCTCAAGTATGGTTACTTAACCAAGCAAAACTGGCATGAAAAACCTCCAGATTGGGATGATGATGATGTGCCGTCACTTTGATCCAGGTTAATAAATTTTTCTGGGTGCGGTGCAAAGTAGTGAGGCAGTGGGCAGATTGCTGGTGGTAATCTGCAGATGAAACATACTGACTCAATAACACTTGCTATCTATGTGCCTTTCAGCATTTTGTGTGGTGAAGGAAGTAAAATTTCCTTCTTTTGATTCTGCAGATTTGAAAATTGAAACAGAGGGCTAAAGTGAGCTGTACGCCAAGCACTGGGAAAAGAAAACAAGTCTCATAGCCCCAGAGAAGCAATTCCATCCAAGAGCTGCTGAAAAACAACTTCTCCATTTGTGAAGGAAAACGCTCATTGCATTAATAATTAGTTATCATTAAAAACATATTTATCCTTCTTTCCAAGTAGTTCACCCTTCTTTTGCTGTTCCCGTATCATGCTGTCCCAACTCAGTCCTGAGCTGTTGGATACTCTGACAATTTCCTCTAATATTATTCCTTACTTTCTTCCTATCCTCCATTCTGTGCCTTGTTCTCCTTCTGGGCCACACAACCTAATGTCCTCCTCTGGGACTAGTTTGAAGACTTCACAGTGCTCGTTCTTGCAATGCTTGTTCTCCTTAAAGACCAAAACAAACAAAACTCATAAAGGTCAAACAAAACAGAAAGGAATTGGCAAAATATTCAGAGAGCACCTAAAAATTAGTCACGCTCAATTATGTTTCCTTCTTGTGGAATCTTCTTTACTGTTTTTATTTAGCCGTACTTCGGGCACAGGTGCCCTGTTCACATGTGCAATTCCTACTTAGGAAAGAAATGTTGTTCACTTGATTCTCCTCTGTGATGTTCTGGAGGCTCACACTGCCCATCACTGTGTTACACCAGTGGCATTTTGTGCTCTGTTATGCTTGAGTTACCAGGTGCTATTTAGAGACTGCTAAAATTTGAGGCATCAGCTAAGCTTTTAAAAGTAGAACTTATAAATATTTCAAAACTTCTTGATCTTCCAGAATTATTATTAGCATCCTATGGCACCCTTAGAGACTATCCCAGAGGAATATTTTGCTACAATTTCACTGCAGTTCCTTCCCCACCCTCTCCCTTCAAATCAACAAAACAACTTTTTTTAGAAGAAAGTTCTTCATTGGTCTCTTTCGCTATTGAGTCATACTATGTAGCATAGTGTATTTTTAAACTAACACATCAGACAGACTATAATTCTGTGATAATTTCCAGCTTTCAGTTTTCCCAGGAATAGTCTCATTCCTGTCCAAATGAGTGTGTCCTATATTACTGAAATCTTTGATATGCCGACACAGTAAATCACAGGGGTAGAACTAAGAATATTAAATAGGGTACCAAATATAAGAAGGAATAGAGCTGTTCTATAAATGGATTTCAACAGGAGGAAGAAAGTCAATACCCTCTTCATCCATATGTTTTGTAGGAGCTGTGATAGATAATAAAATACTTAAGAACACAGCCTATATTGCAATATTTTAAGTATTTTAACCTGTTATTATATTTTTTCCCCTCTGTTTTTAGAAGTTCTGTGTTTTCCTTGACAATTGTCCTATTATCAGACCCCATTGTATTTTACTCTATCTTGCCAATTGGAAGCTGAGTACTTAAGGAGATCTTAAAACCTCTCATGCCATTTTTCTTTTGATGGGTGAAATCAGAGACGACTCTCTCCATTATTTCTGTGGATTTGGTTTCCTAAATATGGTGAAAAGCATTCAGATGTCATCCCAAGTGGGACAATAATGATGATGAAGATAACGATGTAACACATGAAACAATAATAAATAAAAGTAACCCTGCCAGTGGTTCTTGACTACTTCAGGTAGTGTATTCCTCTAGTCTTTTTTTCACAATCTTGCAAAAGCTTAGTTCATGTATAACGAAGCTCTTCTATATGAGCACTCTTTTTTGATATCCTCATCTATTTACTGACAGCACGCTTTTTCCCCTTAAAAGCCTAATTTCTAAGAATTCCTTTATAGAATATACAATTATGCATGTTAAAGTGGTAATAACTCTTCATTCTGTTTTTTATCTGCATCGTGAGATCAAGATATATGAGCTTTGTTCTATTTTTACTCTTAATTTGGGGGAGCCGATCTTTTTGAGTTGATAGCTTTTCACTATTAACCGTTTAGCACATACAGGGCAGGGGCCAATGAATAATTGGAAACTGGAAAAGAGAGTTGGGCATGAGCAATAACAAGGTCAGTGGAAGACTTTATAACACTATATCAAAACTTATTTGTCTTACATGAAGGCTGAAGCCTGATCTAACCCTAACTCTTGCTGTGGGAAGAGGAGCAAGGATATGAGCCACACAGAGCTTATTCTGTTTCTGCTGCTGGGAATGGGGGAGGAAGAGGAGGAATAGCAAGCTTGATTCTGGCACTGGCTGCTGTTCCACATGTCCAAACTACTCCAAAACAAAGACCTACACATGCAAGCAAATTTCTTAGTTTCAGAAGTGCAGTGTACCTAGCAACTCCCGCTAGAACAAGATGACCGACGGGCAACTTAAAAAGCTTTAAGGTAGCTCAGCAGCATATTACATCATCTTGCTGATTTGATTTTAATTTCAAATACTTTTCTTTCCTGTTTTTGCTGCTATTTAAATGATAAAGACAGTAATTTATACTTGATCTTTTTAACACTGACAGGTTTTAGTAATGTCAAATGCTCATGGAAAATTTAAATGCATAGCTGAAGCTTTTAACAATCCTGACTACTCAACATTATACACGTCTGACCCAACTATTTTCATTAGAAAACAAGTGCAAATATCTAAAACAGTGGAAAATGCAGACTAATTTGCAGAACTGCATCTTGCTTCACAAAGATCCCGTGTAAGAAGTACTGGTTAAATGAAAGCAGATTTCACTTAAATAATTTTCTGCTCTGGGGAGAATAGAAACATTTCTACTGGCAACTTAATTTGCAACTTTTAAACTACATTTTATTTACTCTTCCCCCACATGATTACTGCTTAAATTTTGAAAAGCAGTGTACAGGAAGACATCTAACTCAATTATAAGAATTTAATTTTGTATCACCTGGAAATAGAACATGAATGCTACTTTAAACTTGTTCGCTAATGTAGATTCAGATGAAATTTGCTTTCTTACTATCTCTTATCTTCGAATTCTCAAAACTAAATCTGTTGTAAAACACAGAGCTGTTAAAAACAGCAGGACAGATACACACTGTGAAGTTCTGCTTGAATATTTGGATAGGCCTATCTTGGAAAAGGAGAATGAAGCTGAACCTTCTTTCATTTCAGTGGTCATTTGCTGTTGTCCTTTGTTTCTCAAGTGTTTCTGTGAGGGGAACTACTTAAAACCTTGAAGATATCCTGTTTTAGGGGCATCCTAGAAAATTCATTGCATTATTATCATGATGCTTGCCACTACAGAACCAGCTAGTGACACAGTATAGGCAGAGGGAGTTGTTTGGGTCACTAGACCGTGTGAGGTGGCAAAAAGCTCTAGTACAGGCAGTGCGTAGTCCTTGAACAGTCTAAGGGCAACTGCTGCTCTTGCTGTGGTGTGTGGGAAGGCAGATAATGCTTCCTCCGATTGCCGTGGCAGCGTGCTGCACCTCTCCAGGGCTTTCCTGTTATTCACTGTCACGCTTCCACCCTTTTCCAAGGCAGAATTAGCCTACTTTAATCTCCTCCTCGAAGAGGATTCTTGTTCTGGGCACACAGCTATGGAAAAAAACCCCACATTAACAAAAAAATCTCTAAGGAATTGCAATCTGAATGCCTGGAAAAATTCAGTGTGAGGCATGGCTGGTGATTAGAAATGTCACATCTGGCACAGACTACGGGATTTCTCAATTTCTCAGCTTCCCTCCTCGTGAGCACAGGCAGGTTCACATCAGCATTCACATAATTGTGTCTTAACTGCTGCTTCTTAGTATAAGGAGTTCAAAAGGTATTTTCCTTACCAGCTTCTCAGCAGATGCTCCTGTGGCACTAGGAGTTAGTCTGTTCCTCTAATATCCTTATAAACTGAAGATACCAACATGGTATGAAGAATTTCAGTAGCTTCTTTCCCCTTCTGCATTCTCTCTTTCTCTAAGGTTTTTACTCTTCAGCCTTAGGAAAAGGTTACATGAGTTTTGCCAATATTTGTAAATATGTTGTTTGCCAGTAAGACAAAAACTGGTCACAAAATCTTGTCACCTTAGGAGAAAAGGTTACTATGGAAAGTTCAACCAAGTTTAAACAGGATTCTGCTAAACTTCCCCTGTAACCTAGCAAAGATATTAAATGTAGCCCAGTTAGCACATGCTTTTCTAATATTGCCAGAATTTGAAAATAAGATATAGCAATACAAGGGATAGCAGGTAACTTCAGGAACCTCTACAGAGAGAAAGTGAATCAGGTCCCTGCTGCTCTCGTCCTTTTGGTCCCTGTACTCCTTTGTCATGGGTGAGTAAAATGAGCATCTATTGGATCTATTGACTTTGGTCAGAAATATGTATTATTGTACTCTCTGATGCTGTGTGTTTCTAGTTAAGGTATCTGTCCCACTCTCTGAGGGAATTAACTTCTTTCGGAATCCTCACATCCCTCTTCTTCTTCTTCTTCTTTTTTTTTTTTTCCTGTTTGAGGGATATAGACTTGTAGCAGCAACATTTGAATCAAACTAGATATTTTAGAGAACAATAAACTATGATATGCGGTGAAATGAAGATTACAGCAATTGCACAGCATTTAGTTATGTTCTCCATACTTATATAGGAGATGTATCTCTGAGTAATACCAGATAGTATTGTGATGTGGGTAGTATAATCAATATCCTGGCCTTTTTCACAGTTCATTATTTTAGTATTTTGGGCAAGATTTCTCAATTTGTGAATATTTACTTTTTTTTTTTTTTTACTTCCCCCTCGCTCAAATTTACTTGTACTTGAATGAATTCGTGAGATTTTCAGTGGAACACATTATGGATGTAGAATTTATTTTGTAAATAGGATCAAATATGAACAAATCGTTATTTTTCTTTCCTGTAGTTAACTAGATGAACTTACTGGGAACTGGAGCAGTCAATGAGTGAATGTTAGGCCCCTGTTTATTCTCAAAAGGCACAACCATAAAGTATGTAACTCTTGCCTCTATAAAATTCCCATGAACCATATGAATACTGAGAATGCGCAGAGCAGCAGCATCAGTCAGCAGCTATTTGCATCAGGTAAGAACATCTTAATTTGTTAGATTTTTGCAATCATATATAATCAGATATCTTTGCTACAAGTAAAAGCTTCTTAATTGAGCATATTTTAAAAACAAAGCTTTGGAAATTGAGTAGTCTCGTGCAGCTGCTTAGAAGTGTCATAAGAAAAAACAAGATTAACTTGGTACTTTCAAATAACAGGGTATTTTTATCACCAGAGGGCACTATCCTTCCAGGCTAAGATTAAACTATTGTTAGATGGTTTTACATATTGGGAGCTTTTTTAATTTAAGAAAAAAGATTTCAGGCAATAGTTAGTTTTTATTTTTTCTTACTTATATATGCATTTAAATAAATATATTCTCCTTTCCCTTAAGTTTTTCATATTTATATAGGGAGAATATCCAGATTGATGTTAGACTAATTTATAGAAACCCCAAACAATTTGTGGAAAATGCCAAAGACAAATGTTGTTGTACATTGTCAGATACGTCTCTGTTGCAGTCCAGCTGCTCTTATAGGAACAGACCTGCTGTTGAAAAACTGTAGAGTATTCCTTCCTGTCTCCCTCCAGAGGGTTGGATTATTTAGACTGACTGGTCCATTCTTCTTCACTCCCACCAACCAGTGCTTCAGTAGCCGACAGCGGAGGTGGCTTGCAGGCTGTGCTGACCACACTCCAGTGTGAAGCATCCTCTTTGCTGGTGACTCCTGCTGGTATTTGTCACCTGCCAACTGCTTTCTTCCAGAAACCAGTTCTGGCACTGCAAGGACTCCAGTTGCTCTTTGCCCTCCTCTCAAGGAGGAGACCTAGGAACCGTAGGAGTGAGAGTAAAAGTTGCATCTGATACCATGTGGTGGCTGCGCAGTGGCAATAGGTTCCAGCAGCATGAATTCAAGGTGTTGTTTCCTTACAGCTTACAGTTTCCTTACAGTGGGAACCACTTGCACAGAGCAACATATGGTTTGTTTTTCCATAGGAGTTTTGCAACAAAAGTTTTAAATAACGAACTCTTAGACACACAGAGTTTTATCTAAATTGGGCTATTCTTTGAAAGCTTAGGCAGGTCCTTGCTGCTCCGTTACAATCTGCTTCTCTGCAGACTCTCTTTTTTCCATACTGTGGCTTTTCAACTGTTTCCAAGTTCTGTTTAAAGTTTCTGCCTAAGATTTCCTGTTGAGAAATTTTTTCTCCATGCCTTTAATCTCCTTGAAGAAGAAGCTGTAGGAAAGCACAAGGAACATATAACCTCCATTTGCTGCATGATTATTGCTCTTCTTCATCCAGTGGCTTTTTGCTTCAGCTCTCCAAAAGTAACTCAAGATGATGCAGCTCCTTGATTAACTCTTACCTGATTATTGCAGTCACCAAAGCAATGGAGGTGCAACACTTGTTGAAAAAAATTAAGCCTAGGTTTGTCTTGCCCTACCAGAATAGCAAAAACAGAAGGCTGTTTTTTGATTATTTATAGCTATGATGTAATGAAATGACTGTGGGGATTCTTACAGTCCTCATTGCAGCAACAATGGTAAAAATTAGGGTAATTTTTTTACTCAAGAAAAAGCTCTAACTGATTCTCAAGAGACCTAAACATCCATTTAGTTCTGCTATGAATAAAGCTGGTGGTATAATTAATTTCATTTGGAGAGAGCAGAGGTAAACAAACTATAACCATTTCTGAAAATCCCACTCAGTTTCTGAAGACCTCCTAAACAATATCAAATGCAAATATTACAGTATCATGCATAATACCTTACAGTATAATATTAATGTCCCCAAAATCTAGCAGTTGCTGGTATTTCCTTCAGTAAGGATGACACTATCTTCTGAAAAATAGCTTGTAGTTGGTAATGTGCATTTTTAGTGTTTGGAGAACAAATACTTTCTAATGCACAGTAGAACTTGCAAGATCTTAGCAAACTGACAAGAGAATTTGTGTCTTTAAAAAATCAAAATGATACGAAAACCACTCTTGTACAAAGGTATTGTTGAATTCTGACATCAATGTGCAGCTAGTTGTTCAGTTACTGAATGTAGCATCATAAGGCTGCATGATTGAAAAGGGTGTTTGGTGAAAGTCCTTTTACTGTTTAAATGTCACATTGAGGTTGGCAGACTTTAGAAGGAGAGTTCGATCCTCAAAGTAAATTCATTAAGAGTAGCATCATTATGTTTCTTCCCCAAGAGCACAGCAGTGTTGAAGGTTGCTTGCAGTTTTGGTGTTTAACAACTGTTTTGTGTTTAACAGATGAACAGCAAAATTTAAGTTCGTGCCATGTGAGCTCTTGCAACGACCTGGCTTGAGTGTGCCACAGAATTGTTAAGGATTTGAATACTTAATGATGGAAGCTTTCTTCTACCTTTGTGTTTTCCTATGGCAATTAGATATTGTTGAGATACAATCCATCCAAGGAAAAAGCAGCTGAGTCTGAGACTGCAGCTTTCAATATTGTTTATAGATGCCCACTCTAGCTTTAAATGAGGCAACCTGGGTATTTGTAGAAATCTTGCTGCAGCAGCACAAGGCTTACCATGGATAATTTACTTTTCCCAGAAGCAGGATAAATTATCCTCTGCTAAGCATCATGTGGCCATGTCTGTGCAGATTATGCTACTCAGACTTCCTCATTTCAAGCTTGCTCAGATCCTTATACCACATTGTAGTCTGTGGGATAGCTACAGCGCTTGAACTGAATTTTTAGTAGAACCAAAACTGAATGCTAGAAACATAGAGTTTTGAGTGACAGCAAAAAAGCAACAGCTGAGGGATTACTGGCAATGAGTAGATGCTGAAGGAAGCTTGTCTAGTTTTATAGAAGGCAGCTGTTCTCTTTCTGATGGGTATCTACATGGAGCAGCTACTCTGTGTGTGAAAGGCATAATGTAAAGCAGAACTCTGGGTAACGTAGCTTCCTTGGGCAAATGTTTGGCTAAAATATGACTGTACTTTTTGCCTACCGGTCAGTTTACTTTATGCAACCTTAGGGGAGATGGCTTGGGTCAGAACTGAAAATTGAAGTAAACAGTCAAGATTATGAAAGCTGAAAGAGAGGAGAAAAAAGCAGACAAATATTTCATCCTGCTGCTAGTGCAGAACTTTAGCTTGTAGCCCACCCACCTACTGGATTAGCATTCAAATCTAATGCTTTATATGTCTCAGAGTTATTCTCTTCTGTTCATATTCTCAGTTATGTAATAATAAGTATTAAATGTGATCTGTGCAGCTGCATGACAGCTGAACTGCATTTGTCCCACTACTGAAGAACAGGTTCATGTGCAAATGTGCATACTGTTCCTATATCTGTTCCATGTAACTACTCCTACATTTATATATGTATAAATGTAATTACTCCTACATTTATACTGTCCTAAAATTACATTCGGCCCTTTGAAGGCAACCGTGAGGCTGATGTGGCCTCTGGTGAAAATGACTTTGACACCCCTGCCTTATTTGAAATAAGCACTGATACCAACTGTTCAGAACACTATCGTTCTTAAATTTCAGATGGCTGCACAGCATTGAAAATTACATTCAGATTTTTGACTGTCATGAAATGGATCTTGAAATGAAATAAAGTCCTAAATATCTTGTAAAAACAGCAACAGTTCTGGATACATTCTCTAACACAGGCATTCAAGTGTATAGGGCCCTGATTCTTCCCTTCCTCCTGCCCATTCAGTTGTTTACATCTGTATAGGAAGAGAGTATCCAGTAGTATTGGGTAGCATTTAGTTGAATACCCATCTAAATGATTACAGTATGTGAGGCTATGGAGGGCCATGTTTGTGGTGCTTAGATGGAAATGTAAAATTTTGTAATAATATTTCGATGACTCATCTCTCCACCTGCACAGCTATCAGATTGTGACATATGTGACACACTTCTTTACTGCCTCTAAGATTAGAAAATAATATGTGCTGATTGTGAAAAGGTTGTATAGTAACTTGAACAAAATTTCAGGGTGAGATTCACAGTTCTTCGGCTACCTCTGGTCTAAGGGCTTGTTTACACAATGGAATTTATCCTCTACTGAATTGTTTTGAACAAAAAAGTCTTATCTGCACTGGGCAAGTCACTCACGATGTAGTAACTGATGCCATACTGTGTTGCTTGGAAGCAGCAGTTAACTTAATCTTGTGATTTATTATTGCAAACTTGTATTCACCTGCATTGCACAGAGCTTTGGCAGGCCTCTACTCTCCCATGTTGCTCAGACTACCTGGTCTGCTACCTGTGTGCCTGTAGCTGCTCTGCAATCACACAGATAGAGTATTTGTTCCCTGTTTTTAAGTGCTGGGGAGTAGTGATGTTCAGCTCCTTCATGCTTTCAGGTTCTAGTAATCTACACAACTACCACAGTTTTGTTTTCTAGTCTCCTTTTCTAGCCTGCACTCAACTGGTGCAACAACAAAAATGATCATCAGAGGACAGAGTTGTGTGTGGGGGGTGGTGGTTGCTAATGCGGATGGTGAAACAGAATCGTGACCTCAAGGTGTATGTGGTACTGTGTCAGAAATCATGAATGTGAAACTGTCTTGCAGGAAAACTAGACTTTTTTTTTTTTTGAGAGTTGGAGCGATGAAGGGTTCAAATTCTGCTGCTGAGGAATTATTAATAGTGCAGTTTTAGCACAAGGTTCTAGTAATTGATTATTTCAGCTTTGGCACTGCTGGTGCTCAAAATAAAGACAAGGATGATGGGTGAGGTCATGATTTTAGACTAAGATTATCTCGTAGTCAGGAGGCAGACAGCACCCTAACATTTTGTCCATGTCATAGCCCTACGAGGCTGCCAGCAGGCTGGCAGAGGGACCAGTAAGCAGCATGGCACTGGCTTCTGCTGTAAGTCAGTGCTACAGTGAACCACAACCCCTTCTTCAGTTTTTTTCCTGAAGCCAGAGGCACACTGGATTGTCCCATCGTGCCAGGCACAACACCTTTCGTGATGGCTTTCCCCCTTCTTCCTCCCAGCAAGTCCTGCCTGTCTGTATATTGCATTCAGAAGCTAACTGTGCTGGTGCTAATCGAAGGAAATCTTAAAAGAGAAATGTATTTGTTGAGGGCATGTCATTCTATAGTTCTGTAATAAAATATGTAGCACATAATGTATTTTAATTAAGCTGGAAATTAATTCAATTAACCAGTACAAATTCATCCGCCCTCTCCTCCCTAATATCCTATGCTCCAACAGTAAGGAAACTCCAGACAGGAAAATTGCACATTGTTGTTAACAAGGTACTAACATTGTTAACCTTTTGTATACGGGGCACTCAATGAAAAGCAGAATTTATTGAACAGGGCCCTCTGATTGTGTTTAAGAATGAGATTCTTAGACTCATGAAGTGCTCGCGTTGGCCCTAAGTGTTCACACTGGGGAAGCTGGCTGTCTCCTCCAGATGTCAGGGGAGGAACACATCCATGACTTGTAGCAGCCAACCTCAGTCTTGTTCCTTTACTTAGGGGAGGCACGTGCAATTTTTTTTCCTTGCTGTTCCTAGTCTTAACCAATACATTAACTTCCATTCACTTGGATTTCGTGGGTAGGCATTTTCTTCACTTTGCTGACTGAGTCCCAGGCCAGGGATGTGTCCTCTAGTGTTAATGAATCTGCATGCAATTAATTACTTGTTTGCCTATGTCACTCCTGATAGCACTGTCAATAAATATCTTCACCATGTACTCTTTAAAGCTGTGGCCACAGACCCATTAAAATAAAATGGAGCTCAAAAGAGAAGCCATCTAGCATGTCCCAAGCTCAGCGTGACAGCTACCCAACAGACGGTGTGAACTTGAATGTCGTTCTTACTGGGGATGCTGGCAAGCCCAGGTGTTCAAAGACATTGCCCATTTCAGTTTGTTAAAGTACAATATTCTGAGAATCAAGAAGAAAAAGTATTTGGTGAACCCCTCAAGTGCCACATAGCTCAAGGTATGAGATGGTTTCTCAAGGCTGAGAGACAGGAGACATGAGTAGAAACACCAGAGGCCTACCTGAGATGGATGAAGTGACAGGGAAGATTTTTCCTGTGAACGGGGAGAGGAGAAATAACCCCCAGTGAGAGGGAAACCACCAGAGACAGTAGAGAATACTGAGGCAGATGTGGGAGATGAACAGGCAGATCTTATTGCTAGAAAATATATGCTGTGGAAGTTGCTTTTCCAGTGAATGAAAGTGAACTTTTGTTAGGAAACAGGCCCAGGAAAATGTCCTGTTCTGAACCTCAGTGCCCCATAGCCAGAACCTTGAATTTTTGTACGTTTTTTCTTAAGACAAGTCACCACACAGCCTCCTATGTTGCTCTCCTGTACAGCGTTGCATAAGGCAGATTATTACCATCATCACTAGTTTATAGATGACTGTCCTCCCTCAGTTTCCTCTGTGGGAAAATCTTTAGCTGTGAGCTTTAATAAAGGCTTTTTTTGGGCACCTGTAGCTGTGGATGAATGTCAAAGGCCATATGGGAAGTCTGGGATTTGACACAATAAACATAAAAACTCCCAGATCTTGTGTCTCTGTCTTAATGGCTGCTCTTCGTGACGCATGGAGGGAATGCTGTAAGACTAAGGCACATCTGTCTGACCTTCTGGGTGGTCTTAGTGCAGAAGGGGTACTTGGATGGCACAGAAACACCATAACCCTTCCTGCAACTGACTTTTGCAGCATAATTATTTTTCATTACTTCTAATGTTCTTACACACCTGGGACTTCCTATGCAGCAAGTGCTTACTTGGAGTTGTGGGTCAATAGATGCAGTGAGTCACAAGCTGCTGCAAGGTTGTATTGTAGGTGCCTGGATCAATAAAAGCTGATTACACATTTGTCTCCCCGTGTGCAAGGCAGAGCCTAACTGATCGAAAGATGGAGATGGCTCTCTGTGGGGCATTTCCCACGTCTTTGCCCTATTCCTTTTTTAGAGGTGCTGGTCTTGTCCTGTGTGAGCAGAGAGAGCTCTGCCTTGGATGCTCTGAACATAAGCATGATATTTATGACACTGTCATCTTTGTATTGAGTTATACTGGAGAGTTTCTGTTTGAACTACGCAAAGGAAAACACTGTACAACCTTTTCCATCTGATGTATCATTAACTTAATTCTGGCTAATCACAGCAATAACTAGGTAGCTTTTTTTTTTTTTTGCTCAGGGAAAACAGTCACTTTTCTGGTAAAGAGGTCATTTAATTAAATGGGTTAATGGTTAATGAGTTCTGACTCACATTAGATGAGAGATAAGGATTGCAAACAAAGCATAACCCCCCTCCCCACCTTGATTTCATACCTGTTAATAGAAATCCACAATCATTCAATAAGTTGTATTACAAGTCACAGACAAGCTTTTTCAGTTCTGTATGGTTTTTACTCACTGAGCAATTTATTTTGTTTTCATCAACCCAGACAAACACAAAACAGCAATTAAACATTAATTCAGTGTTAAGTTTAAACATGGCAGAATATATGTGCAGCTTCAGTGATCAAAGAAGCCTATGGGAGCGACACGTCAAATTAGCCTGTTAGTACATACTGTTATGATAGGGATCGAATTTTCAAGATTGATGTGTATCATACATAGTGTGCCCAAGGATTATATAAACAGCATTGAACAGTAAATCCAGAAGATGAGCAAGGGACGGGATCTGAAATCTGAAACCTTCCCCCACCTCCGATTTTATTTAAAGATTTGTAAAAAACCTGAACAAACAAAAAAACACCCCACCCTGCCTCTCCCCCCGCCCCGCCCCACAACCAACCAACGAACCAAACCAGAAGCCAAACAGGAAAACAGCTTTTTAAAGGTATTTGCCCTGGAAGTTGCAGTAAATCCAAATACTCAAATCTGACTAATGTAGCTGTTCTGGCTATCACACTTTCACCTTCCACTTGTAACAACAAGGAACAGTTAGAGAAATCTGTGTTATCGTTGCTCTACTAGGATCATGTTTTTTGCCCTGAAATCTTTTTAACGATCTTCAACTTGCTCCCTCACACTCCTATTTCTGTGTTGTTGGTTGTTTTTTTTTTTTTTTATTTTGAAGAAAAAATTACTTACTGTAATGGCTTCTTTCTGGTTGTCTGGTTTGAAAAAAAATATCAAGGGTGCATCAGAATGCATAGTTTCAGCATATCTGTTAACCTCTGTGTAATTGTTTATTCTAACATACCTATTGTAAGATAAATATTGACATCTATTACATTACTGCATCTGACTTGGGAGTGGGGAAAAATAAGTTGTTTCTGAATTAAGTTTCCTTAACATCTGAATTTTTGCACTGTTTTCAAACAATGTTACTGGTGTATCTGAATTATTATTTGCTGTGATGCTGAAAATACAAACCAGGTTAAAATGGTTATGAATGAGAGCTAGAACAAGAGGAAATGGCCTCAAGTTGCGCCAAGGGAGGTTTAAATTGGATATTAGGAAAAATTTCTTCACCAAAAGAGTTGTCAAGTGTTGGAACAGGCTGCCCAGGGAAGTGGTTGAGTCACCATCCCTGGAGGGATTTAAAAGATGCGTAGATGTGGTGCTTAAGGACATGGTTTAGTGGTGGAATTCGCAGTGTTAGGTTGATGGTTAGACTCAATGATCTTATAGGTCTTTTCCAACCAAAACTATACTATGATTCTATAAAAAGAAAATGATCTATCAGTGATATGTCCAATAGTCCCCTGCCTCCTTCTTTCTTGTTGGTTTTGTTTTAAATATAATTGAAAATTCCTGTCAAGAAGTTGTTGTGGGTTTTTTTTTTAATACATTTTTGTCCCTTTTGAACTTGACTCTGAAGTCCTGCAATAGTACAGCCCTGCTGCTCAGTGAAGAGGGATAACAAACCAACCATGATCTTTCTAGTTTTCCCTTGTGTTGCCCAAGGGCACTTGACTTAGTGTGTCCAAACAAAGAGGATTGACCTTTACTATTTCGTAAAGGACTTTTGACATTTCTATTTTCCTTGTTGTCCAGCTACTTCAGGGTTGTCCTGCCTCAGACATGACTTTTCAGGTGCTCAGAATGTATTGGAAGACAACAATAAGATATAATGCTACTGACTCTTTCATCACAGGAGGCAAAAGGAATATAACACAACTGGGATACAACTGGCACATCCATGCAGTTTTGTTACAAGCCCCCATGAATGTAGAATATTCTGTCTGATTTCTTTGTAAAACAAAACAGTCGTTAGGGAGTCCAGCTATTATGAGGCATATCTTGTCTTGAACATTTGTGTGTGTGTGTATGTGTGTGAATACTGACCTTCTTTATCTGCCCGCCTGCCAGTTGGAATGTGCATGTTGCTGAACAAAACATGCAACTCAAATCTACATAAGAATAGTTTAATTGGTTCACTCAATGCAAGTCAAATAAAATGAGTTTGGCTTTATTCTCCATTTTACTTAAGGAAAGAAGGTATGTTATTTGCACTTAAATTCTTCCTGGTGTGATCTTTGTTCTTACAGCTGAAAAAGAGGAGGGTCTAGTTCTGGTCTCCTGGTTTTACTAAAGCAAAAACCAGCCAGGAAAATCTATTAAATATTCAGCCTGATTTCTATAGTGAAACATGTCAAATATATCAATGATAAGAGATGAATTATTTTTGTTATTGTGATGCTTCTGTGTCCTTCAGGGAGGAGGATGGCAAAGCTGTAGAGGGGATGGGCAAGCCAAGCCATGAATGCACAAACCTGTTTGTGTGGTGAGGCACCTTTTTCATGATACGAGCTGTAGCATCTCTTATTTATAAGGTGAGCTGCTCTGCTGCTGTTTTTGTTACATCCTTCACTCACATGCCTCTCCTGTGCTTGAGAAGAATCTCTGTTCCCTCCCCTTGCTCCTTGCCAACAATAAATATGTCAGTGATTAAGACAGTTTCACCAGAGCAACTAGAGTCCAAATGAAGTCAGTCAGTGTCAAGCATATGTCTAAAGGCTTGTATGAACATAATGTTTATTAGAAATTCATTTGGAATAAGTAAATATGTTAATTTTAAATGGGCTAATTAAAATCACCTTTAATTCCTGTGTAGATGACACCATCCAGAAATAATAAAGCCTCACTGTGTCTTTATTTATTCACTTTAAGATTAAATAAAGCTAAATCTTTGGGTGTTTAATTCTAAGGAACTTGATTCAGGACCATTTCTGTTAGAAGAGAGAAGTAAAAGCTCTAAACACATCTCAGTGCTGTTTTGCAGCATCCTTCTGAAGTGTACTGTCTTAAACTATCCTGCATTCACTATTCCTATGGGTGGCTTGGTTTTAGGATGCTTTAGAGTGTTTTTGGGCATGTTAACCATTACTCACAGCTGCTTATGACCTTTCTGGCATACAGACATGCTGACTGTGTCCCTGTATGGGCAGAGGGAATAGATGCTTTTTAAATATCGTCATCTGCTAATTGATAATTGTCTTCAAAAGGGGGACTCCTATGAATTTTTCTACCTTCTTTTCAGTATAAAAATAATATGAAAGAACAAGAGCAGACCAAGGACTGCTTCCAGAGTGTCCACATAACTGTAATCACACAGTCTTTAAAAGGAACACATGCACAGGTTGAAAAACTACTTCTGACACTATTTCGTATCTCTTCAGCTAAACCTGAAAGTTCAGACAAGGACCATCCCTCCCCACTGTGATTTATCATTGCAGCTCTTGCTGGTAGATTTGGGGAATAATCTAGAAAATCAAAACCAGAAATGCAGAAGTAAATAGTTTGCTCTTGGCCATCCTTTTTTTGTAATTCTTATGCAAATAAAAAGAAAATACACTTTGAAGCCACCATTTTTGGTGTTTTGATCATGTCAGATGCAAACCACACCACCAGATGCCTCTGAAGATATATTTATTGGCAGTCCTTCAAGTGTATCGTGAAACTAGATTAGTAAAGAATAACAACCAAATAAAACTAGAAATAGCAACTCTTAGGGCAAGGTACACTTAAAAAGTCTTAATTTGTATGGATCAGATCCAAAAGAAACCATAATATGGCTGCCTGCAAAAGTATTTGCCTTTACTGTCCACTAGAAACACAGATTCCAGGTGTCATGCAAGTGTTAATACTCACTGTGTTTCTATTTTTCTCACTTGTTACCTACTTTGGCTGCAGTATCCTTGTCTTGGGTTGTTTCATTCTCAGCTGGTACAACATAAATTTCAGATCCTATTTGCTTGTTTATGTAAAAATATTGTCAGTTTGATGTCAAAGCTAAATAGGATCATGCTGGTTTTGTCTCAGCTTTTCCATACTTAAATAGATGCTAAACCAAGATGAAGGTAATTGTGTTAAAGAACAGAGAAAGGTGTGTGCTATGCTTGCTCCTGCTACACCAGCTAGTGCAGAGCAGAAGGTGAGATGCAGCAAAGGGCAGTATTGGGAAGTCTCATGTAGGTCAGGCTGAGAAGGTGGACAAGACTTCCAGCTCAGGACTGAGGACACCACTCCCCACCTTGTCTGTGTGAAGTCTGGGGCCCAGGGAAAACGTTGAAGGTGATTTAAACGGAGGTCTTTGCTCTGGGTCTGAAGCAGAGTAAATGTGCTCACACTACTGCCTGCAGCTGGTAAGTGTTCTAGGAAACTGCTTTTTACTGCTTTCTGGCAGACACACAATACCTGATTGTAAGGGTGTGTATGGATTCAGCACATACTAATGCACCAAATGTTGATGCAAAATTGCTGGTTTGGGAGGTGTGCCATGAAGGAACATAATTATACAGACAGCATAATTATACAGCTGTTAGAGATATGCCTGTAAAACACAACCTACAACAGAGCGCTTCAAATACATGCTGTAGTTTTTTCTCTTTATACATTCTGAATGGAGGGCAGTATGACCTAATCTTGTAATTTCAAATGTCGGGGAAAGCATACATCTCTCCTATTTGTCCATTTCTTTGGCTTATATACTTACTCATTTAGCTGATTTCAGTGGAAAGGAGACATCCAGAGCGGCAGATAAAATGTTCATTAAAGTACATTTCCACAGCATGGTGCACAGGGGCCTTAAGCAGAGGCTGTGAATATTAAGTACCAGTTTGTACTGAAGTTTTATAATCTCTGCTTCCTTTCTGATGCATACTGCCTGCAGTCAGAGAAGGCTCAGGCAATGGTATTAAGCAGTGATAATCTGAGTTTTCTGAAGCAAAAATCATGGGTTCTTGCTCTTGCAAGCTAAGGAAAATGTATAATACCTGTAAGAGTAATAAGGGCTTTTTTATTTGAAGGTCTGGTTTGAGAAGCCATTCATCTATGGATCTGCTGCTCTTTCCACTTAGGGTAGTAGAAAAATACTCTTTTCCAATACAATTTCTATCTGTTCTAGAAAGGTATGCAGTGGTCATGTGTATCAGGCTGAACAGTGGACCATATGTCTTATTAAAACTGAAGCCAGGAATGTGCTTGAGGACGTGTTAAGAGGGTAGGGTACGTTCCTAATATTACAGGGGTATTTCTGTAATACTGTAATACTCCCTTAAAGCAAGAGATGATCCAATCCCAGTGGGCCAGTTGAAGTTTAGGAAAAAAAAAAGGGGGTGGGGGAAGGGGCAGAGGGTGACAATGTCTGGCTTTCCCCTAGTAATGATTCACGCAGGTGTTTAAAAGGATATTATTGAGGGCAATTGATCCACACTGTATCCCAATGTAATCCTCTGTTGAATAAGGGAAACCACGACATTTCCCAAGGTTTATTCCCTCCTTTTTTCTCCCAACTGAAGCATCTGAAAGCAATCCACGCTTGATCAGACTGCCTAGGAGAATGCAGCGTTTAATTGTTATGCTGAAGGGACAAATGCAAGAAGAACAAACAGTTAGTTGAAAAGGGGTTGAAACTCTGGCAGAGAGGCTCAGATATTCTTTGCTATGTATAAAGATTCCAGCTGCCATTAATTTGGTTGCATTATCTTTATATTGCAGATGTTTCAGGATGGGTTTTCTAAATTGTAGAGAATAGAAGCATTTCTACTAGAAAAAACCCAAATGTTATCATAAGAAATATAATTGGTAGTGTGATAAAAGCTTTTGATACTCAAATATCTGACAGAGTAACAGGAAAAGTAGAAAATTTTCACAAAGACATTCAACTGAAGAAAAGAGGAGAACACAATGACACAAACCAGTGTATTTCCAGTTTTAATGCCTCTGAACTGAAAATGCTTAAGAGCAAGTGATTGGGTTGAATGGATATTATCTGGTGACATTGATACTCAATCATAAGTTGTTCATTAACCATGTTGCTACCACTAGTGATAACTAGTTAGCACTATGAAAGCTTTAATGGAGTAGTCTGGTTAATGTGTGCAGCTTCTAACAGTTTTATAAATCATTCTTGCAAACAGATCAAAGCAGATAGAAGAGCAACGTGACCGCACATAACTTTTTAACATTTTTTCCTGTATCTTAGTTATTGTCAACGTGACCTTCAGCAGTGGTAAAATGCCTGATGGATTTAAAACCCTTTTTGTTTGCTAATTTGGCTGTATACCTGTTCTTAAAGAAAAGCAAAGCCTGCACTTAAAATTTATTATCCTTTAAAAAAAAAGGTACAAAAAATAGGCACAGGGGTTAAACTAGGGGTAAATCAACAAGTATACTCAAGCTTGCGCTAAGTGGAAGCACAGAGCTTCTGGGGGCTAATTTGTTCTGCCTCAAGGTGCTTAGGCCGTATTTGTTACCGGCTGACCTAGCGTATACAGAGCTGGTTTGGAGGTCCTGAGCTATGTGCTGGGATGCAATGTAGGTAAACCATTAGTTTAAGGTTTATGCTAGTTATCTTATTGGTATTTCTTTAGAAAGGCTCATAAATCTCTAAGTATAGATTATGGTTAGGACTGCCCTGGATCATGTGTCTGTCAAGATTCATTTGCTGGTATCGTCATTGCCTACCTTCCTAGAACAGACGGAAGATGTGTCGGAAAAAAATCACTTTTACTAGTAATATAAACTAGCGTAGTAGAACTGCCTTTACTGTTTAATATAAAGCTATGAAAAAAATCAGAAATAAAGGACTGACAAAAAACCTTTCATTTTTCCTTTGCCCCACTGAAATTTTAAGATAAACACTCATACAGGGAGAGGCTAAGAGACAGAGGCTAAGTCCTCAAGCTGTGTTCAGTGTCTGCAGTCCTGCAAATCTTTAAGAAGTAGTTAAGACGTCCCATTTATCGTGTTAAACAGGAGTCAGTGAAGCTTATGCAAAGCAAGGTGAAAGGAATCAGATTGCAGGTATGAGCTCAACATGTCTGCTATACTTTTCCTATGCCAGAATCTATGTGAAAGTAGTAGGAACTTCCCAGTAAAGCCTTAGGGAGAGCAGAGTATTTCTACACCTGAGGATACGGTGGGCTTTCAAGCTGAACAAGAGAGGCTTGTAACCAGACACAGCATGGTGAGCTTAGTAGTTCACCCCTGGCAAAAGGGAATGCTCATGCACTTGAACTCTCATGACCATCTCCATATGGTGTTGTGGTATGCTACGTGGGCATATGAGCTCTCCCAGGGCAAGACTGGAGTTTTCCAGTATTTTCGATGTGATACCATCTTCATTTAGGTCAGCAGAGGAATGATGAGACTGCTGAAGAACAAAAACTGAAAGAACTAATCTACCTCTTTGAGCACTCTCTAAATGGAAACTTTAAAATGGAAACATCACCAAGGAAGGCTGTGTCTGTTTGAATCATGTGTGGCACAGAGAAATACTTGCTCAGTATACTCCCGAGAGGGGATCTAAACCTTCCGTTCAGAGCCAAATTACATTTTCTAAGCAGAGCTTGGTTGAGTCTTCCTCCCTGAAACTCCTAGCGTGGGGAAAATAAAGAAGCAGCTTTATAGGTAATTTTAAATTCATTTTGCTTTTTTCTTCATCACTAAATTAAATAGACAAAGTCCAGAGTCTTCATGTTTTCTCTTTTCTCTTTTTTCCTTTTACTTTTTTTACCTTTGCAATTTTTAAACCTTGACAATAATGTCAATGTAGTAGAATGGAACTGCTGAGAAAGTTGTGAAGTTACATAACTGGTTTCCGATTTTTCCTTTCTACTTGAAATTCTCCTAGAGGTGAAAAAAAAAAAAGGAAAAACACGGTGACAACAACAAAATACACTCCATTGTTTGGTGGAAAACAATCATCCAAGTTGGAAATAGGGAATTTCCAGCTTTTAAAAACTGAATCAGGATGAAAGTTTTATTCTAAGTAAATTGAACACTGTAGTTTTATTACCATTTTCCAGTAATTAGTTAAGATACTTGAATAAAAATTTTCTAGGGGAAAGAATGGAGAAATATATTTATTTTGTGAGTTCCAACCTTTAAGGAGCATGCTTTTTAGATCATGAGTCTGCTTTTCTCCTTGAATTCCTTCTTGGTGTTATAGGAGGTTATTGATACCTTGACCTTGCTTTTGTTTCTTGGAGTACCTGGTGGAAATAATGAACAAATAAAATCCATAAAGAGTCACTTGATGGCACCTACTGGTGTTTGTTATTTGTTCTTTGTGAGTCTTTGCACAGAGTAAAAATCTACATTCAGAGTCCAGTGGTGTCAGAAATTTCCATTGCAAACACAGCAAAGGATTTGTTTACGAAAAGTGGCAGACCTTTATATATTTGAACCTCTTTAAGTTTCTTGTTTAAAACCAGCTTTGAGATGCTGGCTGCTGTTGTGCTTTGGTCTGCTTCATGCCAGGTTTTAACAAGCAGGAGTCAAACTAAGCCCTCAATAGGAGACGTGGGAATAAGGAGCCAACATTCAGGCAGATAAGGGGTAGAACTTATCCCTAACACATGCACTAAGGAGTCTGTAACTTGTGGAAGTTGCTTAAGGTTGCTTAAGCCTTAGTCTCCCACTGAGAGAAGTAAATATCTCTCTGACTCACATGGGTTACCAGCAAACTTCATGAGACGCAGTGACGTTTTATTTCTTTTCAAAGGCAATCGGTAAAACTGAAAAAGTCACATTTGTTTATAGCAGAAGTATCTTTGTTTCATAATTTAAGGCGAACAACTTGTAGCTTCGTGCAGAAAGACTATACATGTTGTATCTAGTTTCGAGGCAAAATGTTAATTTCAAGTGTACTGGAGTTTAGGAATTCAATGTGGAGGTTTCTTAATGATTACTCTTCAACAATTTTAATATATCTTTTTAATACTTCTGTATGATTATTTTCTGTCATTGAATCATTCCTACCATACTTTTGACAAAATTGGAACAATCTTGACTGAAAAAGGAAAAGCATATCACATTTAGTTACTGGAGCAATGTCACATGACAAACCGAAACATGGTCCTTTCCTGGGTGCAGACTGTAACTTTTGTGTTAAATAGGACTTTCACTGTTCTGGCAGCAGAAGGATCAACTGAGTGAGAGACCAGGAAAAAAAATGGCAGATTTTGTTAGTCTACCTTGCATTATATTGCTGTAGTCAGCCTAGCCTTCGGTGAACATTTTTATTTGGAGAAACCTCACTGGCTACCTTAGAATCTGTAAATCTAAAGTTACTTACTGATTTTCCCCATTTACGGATCTAGTTGCTCCTGGTTTAGGGTATGATTTTATGAACACTTGAACATAAGAGTGACTTTACAAAACCAGAACTATTACCTCGGATGAAGTTACTCATGCAGGGGTTAATATTTCTGGATCAGGAATATCTTCATTGACTTCAAGATAGCTAATCAGTGCAAAACTGGGAGAAAACTACCAGTGACCTCATAATTTATTTTATTTTAGAAAAAAAAGTCTTCTACAAACAGAATCTTCATGCTGAATGTTTATTACAAAATGACATGGTTTGTCTTGAGAGATAACTTTTTTTTTCCTTTGTTGTAGTAGGACCATAAGACCGTAAGACCAAGTCTTGTGTAGATCTGAGAGGTTTTAAGAATATAATAACTTTTTTTTTGTTATTCATTGATAACTTAATTTGTAATGGTTAAGGCAGATGAGATGTTCAAGCTGACTCTTACTGTATCTTGTGGAATTCAATCTAGGGCTAGACTGAGACTTCATAGATATGCTCCAAGAACGAGACAGCATGTAAATATGCCACTTTGAGAGGAACTTGGGGAAAAAACAGTAGTTATGAATGGATCCTGTGCACTCTTAGGGAATAGTCCACTGGATACTGTTCACCATCCCTGCAAAGTTTCCACTCTGTTGCAGAATGTTCTGTAGATTCAAATCTTTGAATGATTCAGGTGAGAAATAGGAGAAGGGAAAGGCAAAGAACGAAGCATATTTGCCAGAGACTTGGCGAGAAGCGAAGAAAATGAGCCAACAAGGTACATTTAGGTTGTTCCAGATGGGAAAAGACATGGAGTAAATGAGCCTTGCCAGAACTGAGAGAAACAGAAAAGGCTTTTTTATTGCACTAGTGCAGAGCAAATGGCTTTCCTCCGACTGACTTAGTGCTTTTTATGCTGGCTTATGGTGTAAGTGCAGTTGGTTATCTAAAGTGCAGAAACATGGCAAATCTGGTCTAATGTGTGGAAGGATTTGAGCACCCAATGAGAAAAAACTTGGTTGCCTTATGGTGGGAGTGGGAGGCAAATAACTTGCTCCTTCTCCTGGAACTTCATTTATTGGTAAGACAGGAAAAACTGGGAAGAAATATCTTTAGATCTTAATGAAGTATGCTTACTCTTCCACTGTATTGCTGTGCATCTCTCTCTTTTTTTTTTTTTTTCCCCTCTATGTGGCTGACTGATATATTTTGTTCCTTCATTATGCACAGCTGAAAGGTGTATGCATCTGGTGTTCGGTTTCAGTTATAACTGCAACTCTGAAGTCTCCACATTCTCATAAACATTATTTCTGTAGAGATAAACATATTTTGTTTGAGCTGCTTGACTTGGTTAAAAAGTCACTTTTAGACATCAAAGAAGAAAAGAGAGTTTGAAGGGTTGTTTGAAAATCTCAGTGAGAAGTGATTCTGTTACTGAGATGTATATAGCTGATAAGTGTGTGATATTCTTTGTAGCCTGATAGTTCGTGAAATAGAATGCCAGACAACGTAGCTGCTTTGCAAAAGATCTGCCTTTACAGCTGGCTAATTTAGCTCATTTATTCCCCTCTTCTTCAACCTCCACCTTTTTTCCCTGAGGTTGTATTTTCATCATTTAATTTCTGTGTTTCAGACCTTTCGTATATAATAATTCCCTCTCTCTTCATTTTTTAAAGGAAAACTTTTGCATATTAGGGCCAAATTCTACAAGTTCTTAAATAATAACAGAGACGATATAGACGAGTGGACTTAAGATTTTAGTCCTAAATCTATTTCACTGCTTACAGCAGGAAACCACGAGTAGAGGCTGATGGCTTGAGAAGCTCCTCAGTCTGGTTTACAGCCTTATTTCCCTGGTAAAAACAATGATAACATATTTGCTCTGCTTGTATTTCTATAGCATAATTCTCCACATCTTTCTTGTGGACTGACCCATTCTTTTGTATTCCCAGTCTAGAGCTTGTTCCTTTCTCTCACAATTAGACTGAGGCTGAGGAATGAGAAGGGAGGGGATGTTTGAAGCTTCTTTTTTTTTTCTTTACAAGAAGGGATTAAAATCAAATCCTCTTGAAAAGAGGGATTTCCCTTATATGGCTGCTTCTTCTCTGGATTGCACTGAATTATGCAGAGAGATTTAGTGTTTGCAGAATGTAGTATTAGGGCACAGGGCAACCAGGTTTCCAAGCAAAATATTGAAAGTTGAACAGGGTAAAACTAGGCCTAGAATTTAAATAAGAAACTTGGACAGTTTTATTTTCAGTACTCTAGTGCACTCCTCCTCCAAATTCTTTCACAACAGGTTATCTGAGTTTATTGACCTATTCATCAATATTCTTAGGAGTATGCCTCGTGTCATCAGCCCCTACTGTGCTGTTTGCAACATCGAGCACTTGATGTTGCACAACCTCATGAGCAAAACCAGCCACTTTCATGCATTGTTCTAGTACAATGGCTAAGGGGTTAAGCACTGGGCTGTAGCAATGATGCAGACAAGCAGAGATGGAAAGGGTCTCAAGGGAAACAAGTTTCAAATGAAAAGAACTCAGCCTATTTAGGGGAAATGCCATGATCTTGTGGGCTACTATGTTTTGAGCCAGGTGCTGCCTAGAACAGCATTATACTGGTATGTAATGGGCCTCCTCCTCACAGAATGTATTTGCTATATGAAGTTTCTCATCTTGGAGTTGTTTACATGTCAAAAGCCATCCTTAACTCTTGTTGCTTCTGAATTAGAGTATGAAGAGCTCTTCAACAGTCACTTACAATGCAGTCTTAAGATGCGCTCGTCATCTGCAGTTCCTGTAAAAACAGAAGGATCAGATCCTCAGCATCACTCCGGATTTTGTTTCTGAGTAAAGAAGAGCTTGGGGATTTCAGAAGGCAAATATCTTAAACTTTTTCTCCTCTGGAGTTGAATCAGTAATAAACAATTCTATTTTGCCACTTTGCTCATGCTGAAAACTGTTTAACCTCATAATACCAGGCCAGATGTGAGATTTCTATGTGAATGTTACCACAGGCACCGGGAAAATACAATTACTTCTGTTTATTTAACTTCTTTAATTTCCAGTCTGACATTTCTCAGCGGCACTCAGAACCAAGATTCATTTGCAGTCTTAAAGCACTTATTTATATTTTTTTTGTATGAGATTTTATGGAATGACTTGAGGTTTTACAGATATTTTTATATTAAAATCAAGAAATTACTCAACAAGGAGGATTTACCACAAAAATTCCCACTGGAGGGAAAACTTATTGGAGTTTAAGTATCTGCTAATTTTGCTTGAGACTTTGGATTGTCTTTTATTTATCCTGAAACTGCTATTTCCTGTAGATGCTGAAAAATCCTCTAGTACTTTATTTGGCACAAGAAAAAACCCTCTGTGCAATCTCCCAATCCATTCTCGAAACTCAGAAACTTAAATGGGTTTACACCATCTGTTCCTCTTCACTTTGGCAGCTCTGACTTGACATCTGGTAGTTACAGAACTGAGTCTGAGCTTCTAATTGGAATTCAGGGATCATGACAGAGATCTCATGGTCCTTGTTTTAATAGAACTTCCCTATGCTGTGTGGTGTTGCAGAGATACTATCCTGATACTGGCGCATCCAACATGCTTGCATATATGCAGAAAGAAGCAGCTTTATAATGATTTTTGATTTACTACTTTCAGTGGTGAACAAAGCATATTTTAATGATGACACCAGAGTTATTTTTGTTGGTGTTATAGCCTCACTGTTTCTGTAATTGTTCTCTAGACAAACAGGCAATATGACTTGCACTGGGAGAGTTCTCAGCCATGTCTGAGAGATTCTGAAGAGTAAAGCATCAAGTCTTCGGGGATTGGCAGTGTTGTGAACCACAATATTGAACCCAGTTGCTAATGGAGAACGGAGGGGAGAGAAAAATAATACAGGCAGAATGGATTCAAAGATGAAGTTAGCTTGGTAGGAGGTGGAGAATGGAGATGTATGTAAGAGAAACTAGAGAATCAGTTAAGCAGTTGTGCTTCATTTCTTCTTCTTCTTCCTTTTTTTTTTTTTTTTTTCCTATAGGTATGGCTCTCCCTCTCCACTCAGGATTTCTATCCTAAACACTTTCTGATGGGTCCTTTTCATTCATTTGCCCCCATTTTTATTTGCTTTACCAGTGGAAATCATTTAGGGGGTATATTCTCACTTCAGTGAAGAGACGGTGATTTGGCTTTTTGCTTCAGTTAGTGGCTTGAGCTCAGTTCTGCAGGGGATCCTCAGAATGAACTTGAGCAGTGGAATTTGACTGAAAACCCAGGTAAATGTTCTTATGCAGCAGTTTAAACACATGCTGTTTAAGATGGTTAATAATTTCTAAGAAATAATCCCCAACCTTCATCTCTCACTTCTCATGTCCCTGTAGCCCAGTTCAGTCAGTGAAACTGAATTAAAATGTCCTCGTAAAGGCAAGATACGTTATGCTTTTTGGAGGATGATGTTAATTTTCCCCTGATTTGTCATGAGGCTGCTTTTGTGAAAATGGTACACTTTCTTTTTGTAACAGCTTTTCATTTAATCCAAACTTGGATTTCTTTATATCCATTACAGTCTGTTTCCCTGTAACATTTCTTATACAGCTCTAAATTTGAAAGAGCGCTGTTATGTTGACATTTTATTTGGCCTAGATTTTGAATAAAAGTAATTAGGCTTTGTCACACTTCTTTTAGACAGCCAACAAAAAGTTATTTCTTTTCTCTTTGATATAAAAAGCTCTTTTAAAATGGTTTCCTTTTAATTACTCCTGAAGATGTTCATATTTGAATAAGGTTATAAATATCAAGTCTCAATGAGTCAGACCTAAAATGTTAGCAAGCAAACTATCTCCTAATGTTCTCACCCTGGCCTGATTCTTGTGAAGTTCCAAGAACTTCCTTGTATGTGCTGAGTGCTTTTTTCCAGCATCAAAGACAGGGAAAGCTGAAATTGCCTAGCACCTTGCAATACAATCCCATATCAAACAGGCTGCATAAACCTCAAATATGCCTGATCTCCATACAAAAGAATCTATGACACTTTTTCAGGAATTGAGTATCTTCTGTAATTGATGTCTTCATTTTTGAAAGGCAAAGCCAAAGCCAGGTTACATTTCATGTGTTGGTCCCACGTTATTATCAATTTGGAGATAAAAATTAGATTAGCAAGAGCCACCCACGTAGGCAGACGCCTGCATAGAGAGGGATCGGTGAGAAGTACATGAAAAGAGAACTATAGAGCTATAAAGGTGTCCTTAGAAATGTGTACCCATACTATTATGGCTCTGTTAAAAACTTTCTGCTCCCTCCCATCTGCCTTTAGCTGCACTGTGGCATGTTAATTAGAACTCAGTTTTACTTGGAAAACAGATGTAACAATCTGTGGTAAGTGGGGAAAAGCAGCAGAGCATGTGCCTGATTTTATGAACCTCTTCAGTTTCTAATGCTTCGGTACTCTCAGAACATTACAATATTATTTAGATTCAGGAGGTGACCTGATTGTTCCACAACATCTTTAATTATTCTTCCCTCTGTCCCATTTCTTTTTCAAGCACACCGGCTCGTAAGATGGGTCTCCTTTTGGCTCTCTTGCTTTGTTGTGGATATCTAGAGGGAGAAAACAAGCAGAGCCATTCTTCTTCCATAAACCTCTGGTGACAAAGGAGAGAATACTCTCTCCTTGCTTGAGCAATTCTACCAGATCCTATTTTTTTCACGGAAAAAGGCCTTATAAACTGCTGGTGCAGTCTTTTTTGTTGCTTCTCCTTGAGATTTTCCTTTTGGTTTAACAGACAGCAAAGGGCTGGGAAGGTGGAATTAAGCTGGGGCTCCTGACAGGGGAAAATAGTCTTTCATTCCACTTGCATCTGTCCTTCCACATGTCACTGATATTTTTTCACAGCTGACTGGCAACTTCAGGAAGTTGAGCTCATGCAAGATCACTGCGACGTAAAATACAGAAATCCCAATTGGTTTTGTAGCTATGTGACAATTCATATCAGAGTTTAGAATTCAGCATTAACTTCCTCTCACTTGTTTCTGCTGTGGCTGCACCTTTTCCATGAGTTCTGCATGCTGGGATGTCTGGCTGGGGTTTTCTCTACCCTCTGGGCTTGTGCCAGTGACCTCCTTAGCTTGTCAGCTACAGTCTCTGCACTGGTTTCCAGTCAGAAGTCTTGTTCATGTCCCTGTACCAGCGTTTTCAACTTGCTGGTGTGCCAGCTATGAGAAGGTTTGATTGCTCAACTTCTTAGTTTTGCGGGTGGGAGGTAAGAAATTAGTCTGTGGGTTTAATGGTTTGACAATTTTCATGACATTCCTGTGCCCACATTGAAAGAATATATTGCCTTCTCTCTGTTTCCAATGCAACTGTGCTTGTCTTTTGCATTAGTTTTACAGTGCGAACTCAGGTTTAATATGCTGTTCACGGTAACTCTTGCCAAACATTGTTTTCCAGGTGACAGCCATTTGATAGCTCTGCTTCACGCTGCAGTTCTTGCAGTAGTTCTAATGTTCTGTCCAAGGTGACTCTCATGTTATATTGCAAATTGTCATTCTCGCTTTAGTCTCCAAAGCATTTGCAGCTGTTCTTCCCTTTTTGGTGGACCTGTGATTGTGATTTACAGGCTTTCCAATCTGTGTATTTCACTTTGTTTATCAACATTAGTAAATTAACAGTTTTCCCAGAGGCACGCGTACCTTCCACCAGTTCAAAATAAACGCTCAGTGTCCATTTACTACTTCATCCATTTTGTTAGTCCTTCTGACTGTATATATTTTCAAGTTTATTTACTTAGTTTTGTGAGGAGGAGAGTCAGGATATAGTAAACATTCTTCAAAATGGTGATGTTTTCCATTTCAGATTGCTGTGCTAGGTTTTAAAAGAAGGAAAGGTAACCTGTCTTCAGAGGGTAGCAAGTCTGAAATGGATAGGAATTGTAAAGACAAATGTCTAAAAAATTTGAATCAGCGTTCTTTGTACTGCCATTAGAGAACACAATAAAGTGAGTGGGGTTGGTGTAAATATTAGAGCTTGGGTTGTTAAAATATTTGGGCACTCTGACTCAGCAGATGCAGACAATCTTGAAGAAATCCTGAGATGATGGGCAAGATACCAGTAACATTCGACAGAGCGGGGATGATACCAGAAAACTTTTTTTTAATATTGTCAGGACTTCCTGATATTTTCAGTTTCTTACAATTCTAGCACAGGATAAACATTCTGGCTGAAACTTTTCAAGTTGTTTTCTTGTCTCACCTTGAATTTTGATTTTTTTTTTTAATCAAAGCCTTCTTACATTGAAAAAATTTAATTATTTAAGATAGAGGAATTAAAAATAGTGTTGCTGATGTCAGAAGCTCCTGTCATCTGTTTGTTTGATTTGATGCCATTTGGTTTAACTACTTCAGCACCTTGCTTTATGTTTATCTATTAATACATTATATTTCATCAGGCCTCATGTTTTTTATGGTAAGGTCTTTCCTTAGCAGTCAGCCATCACCTCTCATAGCCCAGATGATATGTTTCATCAGCAAACTGTCTCACATGAGGCTTCATCTTCTTTTCCAGATTGTTTATGAATATATAAAAGAGAGAATGGGCTCAGTACAGATCCCTGTGAGATTTCATTAATGACTACTTTTATTAGAAAAACTGACCAATTATTTCTGTCTTGTTTCCTAATTTCCAGGGAGTTTTTCCTAACTTTGTTGTTATTTATTTTTTTAACACGTGAGAACTTCTGTCTCATTGCTGAGCTTCTGCAGGAATGTACAGAGAGGGGGACCTTCTCAAACAGACTGCAAATTCAAACAATCTGTACAGTCCATTCAAATGCTGATTCAATTTGTTGAATTGTTTTATTCAATCGTGGGACAGTTTTCACATCAGGTCTTGCTCTCTGGATGGTTGTTTTGTAAAAACATGATTCTCTGGACAGATGAGTCTCTTTGCCTAAAATCTCCCCATGATTCTCTGAACTCAGCTCAGCCAGAGGTAGGGCTTAACATTGCTACAAAAACACTTGAAAAAAATAACCTTTTTGGGGAATACTAAATCAGCATGAATTCTGGACAACCTGAATAAGGTGAATTCCATAGTGACTCAGCAGATGAAGATCCTTTCTTTATAAAGAGGATGTGCTGGGAAGCACTGGTTCTTGTAAAGCATGTTGCTTTGTGCAGGATTTTGCAATTACTCACACAGAAGAGACTGCTGCCTTAAAGAACCATCTACTCTTATGAACTGGGAAGTAATCAAAAAGGATTCTTTTAAATTAGAAGCTGACCTAATTTGTTATTGCTCCACATAGCTAGACATAGCTTTTCATCTTTCCAGAAGCATGTATTTCTAATGGTTTTCTCCTTTGTATTTTGATATTTGGTATATGTGAAGTTCATAAAGGCATATTTGTATTAGAAATACATCAGTTGTCAGTCTTTATTTTTTTGAAAAAGGGAAGCATCTTTTTTTTTTTCTTTACACTTCTTACTGTAAAGCATTTTCCCAGCATTTTCCCATCCTTTAATAATTTTCCAATCTTTCATCCTTCTGTTATAAAACACAGGCAACAGAACTGTCACTTGGTGTAGTTCATTGGTGCTGGACATCAACACGTAACCATTTTACTGCTCGCTATTCTGTTATTTGTGAGACTCTAATGTTCATATTAGAAACTCCTGTTGAGGTGTTCCTGACTCATTATTTGGAAAAATTTGTTTTAGCATCCCTTTTATACTGAGCATGGTTGCCATTTCTATGAGATTGTCTGACAGAAATATTTCCTAAACATGTCATTGCTTTTGTTTCGCAAATGTCTGAATAGTAAGCAAGTTTGATGACATTGTATGCTATTGGTATTTAGTGGTTTACCAAACACTGGGCCTTTTACACTTTTTGTTAAAAGTACTTGTATATCTACATTTGAATCTTAATTATTATGTTGAATACCATCAAGCCTGAAAAGAAACCCTGAAGAATGCTACTAACATACTGAGTTATAAGACAAATGAAAAAAGCAGCTACTTTCAGATACCTAACTATTGAACAGTTCTCACTTTATTTCATGTAGGACAGATTGATTTTCTTTTTTATTTTAGTGCTAACTCTTAAATGAGATCATTGCCAGTTAGTGGAGGTTCAAATATCTTTCCAGACTATTGTACCTACCCGGTTGTCTTTATCGCTCTTGTAGTCTCATACAAAATATATCTATTTGTTTGATGAGACCTATCATCTGTAAAATCATTTCGGCTGGCATAAATTATTACTCTGTATTTATTAATTGAATCTCATATCAATTTTTGCTTTTTCCCCGTTTTAATGGCAGACTAGTGAGCCCATAAATACCTGGGCAAGTGCCATTACTCTTGTTGCGTGTCAGTACAGCACTAGTGTGCTTCCAGGCTTCTTGAATGTCCCTGCAATTCTGAAACCAGGGATACACTCATCCAGCTGTTTTGGGGTGTAAATTACCAAGGCCTCAATTTTAAAACTATCTATTCTTCATAGGGCTATTTGACTTTTCCAGTTACTAGTGAACTGTAAATCCCTTCAGCATCTTCTTTTGAATACCTCATTCTGCTTCCTTTTTAAAAACATAACAGAAAATTAAATAAGCACTTTCACTTTTCCATATTATTGTGAATATTGAAAATCTATTTAATGGTGAGGCTATACCATTATTACAATATATTTTGCAATAAGTATACTTTAAAAAGCTTTCATCCTTATTTGCTTTAGTTTTGCTAGCTATGAGTTTTCCTTTAACTTCCCTAAACGTTTTACTCATTTTTAATTTGATATATAAAAATATATATTATTTTAAATATTTTAAAAATTCCTATATTCATTGAATTTCTCTCTTAAGCAGCTTCATACATATAGTCACATCTTTGCTTGATTATTTTCCTTCAAAATAATGGTCTTCTGATTTAGAAAATTAGCTCTATTGAAAACCTAGTTTGCCTTGGAACTGGGATCTGTCTTCTGTTATGAAATTTAAATCATGTTGTGATTACTGTTTCTTAGATATCCACGAAGTTTCAGTCCATTGATTAATTCATCCTTGTGTATTGTGTGATTATGATAACAATTACATCATGCCTGGTACAATGCCATTTGCATTAGAAAATTATCATCTGTATTATTTAGCTAAAATAGTTTCAGATTTTGGATTCAATTACAGAACATGGTTAAATTAGTCATGCAGAAATATTTTGCTAGAAAAAACACAGGCTGGAGACCTCAGCCAGGCTGAGACAGAAATCTGAGTTCTGTGCCCTTTTCAGATTTTGAGGCAACAAACTGAACTTATGGCTAGAAGTGTCTGAACTCAATAAATTGGTATTTTATTGTGTTTTGAAAATAAGATTTATATGTGTTTGATTGTCTTCAATTAAAATTATATGAAAGGAACCGTGTACAACTGTTCTTGAAAGGTGCAAGAGTTGAAAAGGGGAAAGCAAAATATACATACCATAGGAAGGATGATGTTAAAAGTACATTAAAAATGTTTGTTAATTTTTGCATGTGCCCTTAGAATGATTGATTTGGATGCTCATGGTTGCCATAACAACCAGATGCATTTTTCAAGTTTTTTAATTCACTTAGACAGCAGAGGTCTGTTATGTTCATTGTTTGTGACTTTCTGCATATGGCCTTGTCCCAGGTCTCACTCACCAATCACTCATCTGTTGTTGTCAGTCTGTGAAGCCAAGAAAGGTGAGGATAACCAGAGATTACTGCCAAGTCACTGAGAGATGCTGCTGACATTGGGTATGGGTGACAGCTTTTTAAGGCATTGCCTGTATAGGTGGATTTATTGAAGCATGCAATGTGGCTGAAGAATGGGAATTTTTGACAGCATACCAATGCTTTCATGTCCCTAACCACTGTAGTGTGCTTAACATCTCAATTATGTACAAAGTGAACAGTGAAATAAGCCATAATGTTCTCTTGGTCTTCTGTGTAATTGAAACAAAAAATGTAATGGCAGCGTCTAAAAAAAATGTGTAGGCAGCGTGAGTTGCCCTTTCATAATAAACTTTATTGGTTTGGATGGGACATTCCAAAAGGAATCTTCTTTGTAACAACAAGTCCACTGAATTTACTAGATTTAATAGATCTTACAAACAATTCTAGATTCCATTAGCAGGAAAAATGTCCTCTCTATCAAAGACCTTCAAAACAACTCATTCAAGTCTGTTTCTTCAGTGCCTCTTTTTTTCTATGGAATATTTTTTTATTTGTCACTGGTGTCCTCTGCTTAATTTAAAGTGGGTATTAGATTGAGTTGAAACACTTGCGTAGTGAAGGAAAGGCTCAAGACTCTATCAAATGACTACTGATACTTAATAATTGTTAAGCAAAAACCTTAAGTGCTCTTCATCTTCTGAACTGTTGTCCAAAGCAGTCACTCCTGTAAGCACTGCTGATTCTGTCTTGATCTTGTTCACAGATCTGGTTTAACCAGAAAGACACAAGCCAACTATTGGAAAAGAACTGTGACAGGATTAAAGAAAAGGCCACTCTCTCATTGATATAGAGGCAATTCAGCTGAAACCTGTCTCAGATAAGAATGTCTCTAGAGTTACTTAATTAGGCTTCATTTGTAGTAACAGCCTTAGATAAGAGAACCACACACAGAGAAATGGTTTTAAAATCCTTTTTTCTCTGATACTTGTTTTAAAAATAATACTAAAAAAATAATAACTTCTTACATATGAAGAAAGTTTTTCTTGCATATCACTGTTTATGTTCTGAATAGAAAAAACAGTAGTGGCAGTAGGCACTGAATCCTAGGGACTGATTTAAGAAGAGAACCTAAGTATGGTAAAAGCAAAAGGCCTAACCTGTAAGTGAGTGAACTTAGGGAGATCAATCAAAATTTCAATAGCTTTGAAAGCTATGCACTGTACTATGTGCTGTATCCCAAATCATGATGGAGTTGGGATTACTCCACAAGGCTTTGCTATCTGTAAAGGTCGCTCCCTTCCCAGATTGTAAGGACACAATAAAAAAATATTTTGTGCCTCAAAAAAGAGTATAACTAGAACAAACCTTAAAATGTATGTAATATTTCCTCTTCCTCCAAGGACCCTCCCCCCTTATAATCTTCTATACTGAATACATATTTTCTTTCCCCAAAATGTCACCCATCTGCTGGGTTTGGCAAATCTGCCTGAATTCAGTATTTCTAGGTTGCACAAGAAAATAATAAAATAAAATTTAAGCCCCTTCTGATAAGTGTGGGAAAGTTGGTGCAGCCTGCCTGGATTTCCTTATGAGTCAGAAAATCTCTTATTTAGTAGAGCCATGAAATATGTTGCTAATATGAAGGGGACAGAATCATAAAGTTCAAGAAAACTGAAGCAACAGAGTACGTACATGTAGCTAACAAATACAGCAGCTCTTCTTTCATTAACTTTGTCGGAAATCCACTGAATCTTTTCTCGTCACAGAGCAGTGGTACCCCACGGAAAGCATTCCCTCTGCTTCACATCCTCCTCTGTAGAGCAAACCCCTCTCCTCTCTTGGACAAATAGGTAAGGGTAGACGAGGTCCCTCAGAGCCTACCTGTCACCAGATCTGAAGGGAACTTTTCTCAGTCTCTTTCATGAAAAGCCATGGGAAAGTAGGGTTGATACTGAGTTTTGATGTAAAGATATAATTCTAGGGCACGTACCCATTTCTGAGTGTGCAGCATGGTAGCAGAAGTGAACAGCTGGTGCAGAGCCCCCTCAGGTCTCATTTTGCCCTGGTCTTTGGCAGAAGGGGGACCACACTGGGCTCTTTAGATCTGTTCTTCCTCACTGCATGAAGCTGCAGCCATTTATTAACCCCAGGACAAGGGTGGAGGCAGACACAAGCCTTCTTGGTGAAGGGAAAATCCACCGAAGACCAAGAAATAATCTGTTTCTGTCATCACTTAGTCTATTGCAACCACAGGAACAGTGCTCTCAGTGAAGCCTCACTGTGATGCCTAGTTTTTAATACCTCTCAGTATCTCTTTATGGCATCATAAAATGTCAGGACAGAAAACCATATTCTACTGCCCTGGAAGGTTTGGTTTTGGCACAAATCTTGGTCTCTACTTCTTTGGCCAAATCAAGTATGTTTAAGATGGCAGCTGCTTCCACCTATCTACAGTTAACACGCAAGTATACTCAGGGGAAGCCTGGAGTTCTTCATACTGCCAAACCCTGGTATGAAGGATGGTGAACTACTGTTTTTATTGTAAAAGATGATGTCTAAGCTTCTCCAGGGAATTTTTCAGAGCATTTAAATTAGCTTCCTGTCTTAAATTACGCTTCAGAGGAATCCACCTCTTCTATACAGGGAGCTGAAGGAGCTAAATACAAGGAAATATTGAAACTTACTGCACCCCACTGTTGTGTAATTATCAAATGATTTTCCCTTGCAGCACTGACTTCAAAGAGCATTTCTCATTGTACAGCTAGTGTCACAGAAATGGAGCTTTGTAATCATGCAAACTTTTTTTCTTCCATGTAAATTAGTACTTCATATTATTGAGTTGGGCTTTTGAAATCCTTTGGGCTTTTCAATTTTTTTTTTTTTTTGAGTTGGGCTTTTGAATTCTTTTTATTTGATTGAAATTAGCTGGAAAGGAATACTTCATTTTGAACATTTGGGTGTAATTTTATTAAAGCTGTATTCTTAGAGGCATTACCTTAAAAAAGGGGTTGTAAACATTTACAGTACATAGCTCAGAGTTAGCATAGCTGAAGTGGAAGTAATTTTTCACTTTATCACTCTCTGCCATGCCTCACTTACCTACTAAATGCAGTCTGTTCAGTGCGGCCCTGATGGATGGATAGCAGATATATTTATATTGCTTGCTGATCAGGAAAGAAGCACATCATTGCCACAGCCATGTATCCATAGCAGTGTTAAGACTCTGCCAGTACTCTCAGATCAGTTTTTCAGTTTGCATACAGAAAGTTTTCAATTTTCATATATTTCATATATTTACAACATGGAAAATATCAGGACTATAATATGACATCAAAGTTAACTTTACTATTGACATTTCTGCTTTTTTACTGGACTCTGCTAAGTTCTGTGCAATAATGTGAGAAAGCTCGTTTAGGACAGAATTTAAATCCAACTCTTAACTTTGCATTTCAGGCTCATCAATATGTACTTACATATCAATAACCTCTCTCACTTGTCTTAGCCCAGTGAGAGAGAAGGCCAAGATCTTCAAGGCTGTATGAGTAATTATAGTTTACTAAAATGTAGATTTTGCAGTCTAAAATATGAGGGCTACCTTTCAGGCATACTAAATAACTTTGTATTTTCATTGACTGCTAAATAATGCAAAACTGTTGACTGAAGCATTTGAACTGGTAAACAATTAAAACAGAACTGCAAAATGTTGTACAAAAGTCTAACTTTTTCTAAGTTATAAATGAAGAGGTGGGAAACCACAAGAGAAAAGTTAATCTTGAAACATGCATACATTTAATTTTGTGTTTAATAGGTTTCTAACTTAAGAGAAGGGAAGCTGAGAGAAGGAAAACCAGAATTCTCCCAGTGAGAAGGAAGACTATTGCTCATTTTTCCAACACACAACTTTTAAGGAATAAGACTACAAAATCAGACTTTTCTTATATGTAGTTCACAGGCCATAGGTTTTGACATCTTCAAAATCTTTTGCTGATTTCATGGAATCATCACCTGAAATTCGTAAGCAAGTTTTTTTCTCTGTGTACCTGCAAAGAAGTGGCCCTTTTCTAGCTTAGGAAAAGAAGGAGAAAGAAAACTTTCCTACTAACAGCAGTAGTATGAGCTCACTAAAAAGGGGAGGAAGGCTCTGAGTGGGGCAGAGGAAGGCTGTCTGGATCAAAGAGTGGACAGCTGTACGGTGGTGTTGAGGTGGGGAATGGGCTATGCACACATACAGCTGTCTGTGAATGCCTGGGCTGGCTAGGAGAGCGTGTCTTACTCCCCACTGGCAACAGACCTAGTTGTAGCACAGCTTCCTACTAAGGAAGTATTCTTCAGCCAGTATCAGGCTGTTATTTGAGTTGAGAACAGGTGATCTATTGCATTAATATATTTCCTTTAAGACTGCATGCTGATGTCTTTCTCTAATACATTCCTAGACAAATGTAAGGAAACTCTTGCCTGGCTGGGTCTGCTGACCTGTGTTGGCCATCTAGCCAACAGCTCGCAAAGCAAAGGAAATGCTGAAAGAGTCTTTGAAATAGATGTCTCCCCAAATTGTCCAAAGACTTTAGGGCATTAGGCCTCTGGGCTTAAGAATGAAGATCTATACAGTGGCGACTATCAAATTTGTCATGGTTCTAACCATGCTGTCTGTAGGAATGAAATAGTCCTTCAGCTTTTCTTCAGAGTCCTTTTGGAAGAACCTAGTTGGCCTCCCACGGGGAAGCAGCAGGGAGCCCAGAAGAGGCTGCAGGCAGAGCCCTCTGTTTCGACTGAGAGGGGTGGTCAAAGGAAGAGGATCTGGTTGCAAGCTGGTGGTGAACCAAATGGGAAGTCTGAGAACTCTTGTTGTTGGCTTGATCTGGAATACTGAGGGAGGGACTGGATCAGAACCAAGGCCAAGTCTGTGTTTATCTTTGACCCATTGGGACAGCTGACGTGACAGTTCCACAGTCTGGTTTTTTGTACTTTCTTGTGCCTTTTGTCACTTCATGGTGTTATTTCAGTGTGTTTTCTCACTTCTTTTTTTGAGGCAGCATGACTTCTGACTTATCATCTAAATTCTTCTACACTTAGAGTGGGGTAAGGAAGACCATCACAGAGACAACTCTTCTTCAGAAGATGACAGCCATATGCCAGGAGACAAGTTCAGTGGATATTTTGTGCTCGTGTACTATTGGAATTTCTGTCTTGGAAGGGAGTTTCTCACCACTCATTGATTTTTAAGAATCTCTCTGAAGCTGAGGGGTTTATCTGACTTTTTTCCCCCCATTTAAAGTCAAATACTTTTCCAGTTGAAATTTTGTTGATCAGAATGGTTTGATCCTTTGACTCTAATGAGCAGTTGGTGTCCTCAGAGATTTCAGAGATTTTTGCTTTGAGCAGTAACAGGTGTGAAATTTGCCACTTTATTTATTTCAACAAAAAGCATCTGGACAAAATGTCAAGTGTTGATCTCTGGGATATGTCCAATTCATGTTCGAATCAAGAGCTTGGTTTGAAGCAAATCTGCTCATTCTCCATTTATGCTTTGGTTTGTGCTTTGAAGCAGTCTCACTTGATCCTTCCAGTATCCTTTTTGGCTTTCTTTTGGATGAAACTGAGTTGGGAGAGGTGCTCCAGGAACAGCTTCAGATGCAAATTGTCCTTCAGTCCAAGGGGCCAGGCTAGAGTCAGCTCAAAGCTTAAAAAGCAAACCTGACTGCCACTGGAATGAGTATAATGTGGACATTAAATCCTTATAACGAACTATTTGGCTTTACAGGTCCACTGTGACATGTCTGTGTTATTTTCTAGCTGGACATAGCCCTCATGAGACCTCTGCTGAATAAACAGTGCTTGCACCACTGAAAGCAATATCCTGACAGTCCAGTCATATTTTATTACAAGCAGATTGCAGATCAATGTGTACCTGCAAAAATCCAAATAAAAATATAGTCGTATTTGTACTGTAACATAAAAACAGTAAGAGTGTATTTATTTGGTGTTTTATGGAAAGAAATATTTAATAGGAGTATGTTAATATGAACATGGATATATTTTTCTGCATTACTCACTGTAGTCATTTAAATTCATTGCGATGAATTTTAAGGTATGTCTTATGAAGAATGGAGCACCTGAAAGTTTTAGGTTCATAAAGAGTTTATAATTAAGCCATGAAAATTAGTTTAGCCATTTATAATGGATTGTTAATTAGTTTGCTAATAAGACTGTCACTTCCAAACTCTCTGCAGAAGGTGAATATTAAGCTAGTTCTGTCTCCTGAGGTTTCAGGGAGGCTTACGACATTCCTTATGAAAGGGATTGCTATCCAAATTTTTCTTGTGAAGAGAACTCCTTTTGCCTGCCAAATGTTTAACAATTCTTATTGTGAATGCTCATGATTTCTATTCTGTTATGTTTGTTTTTTGGCATTATTTCAATGACTTTTTTCCCCATGTGACATTGATTACCACAAATATTTTAACAAAATGGAAATACAGTAAATCCCATCTAAATGTTGGAAGAACCTTACTTTACCCTGAGCTTGGAGTATTGCAAATACCTTGTAAATGAAGATGAAATTATTCTCTTTGGAAAGAGTATATTCCAGAAATGAAGTTACCTTTATTACAGAGATATTTGGTGTAAAATATTGTGCCAGCACTACTATATCATGAAAATTACAGTGAATATTAAGTCAGATATATTCTGCACAGAGGTCAGAGTGCATACAGTGTAACAGTAGTTTACTATATGTTCCATCTATAACTAAGCCCTTCAAAAGAACAAAGTGAGATGCTGCTTCTAAAAAAAAAAATCATTCTGGTCTTTGTATAATGAAAGTATTCCCCCTCACCCTCTCCTTTTTTTGTGTGTGTGTGTGTGTAAATGCTATCTCTGGTGGCATTAATGTGGTGGTATTACAGCTGTCATCCCTTAGACTGAGCAGAGCTGAGGCAACTGACTGTTTAAAGATTTCTGAGTAATGATCCAGGTTTCTTCAGACTCAGTCTGACATTATGCTGATTTTAGATGCATTGAATAAATTAATCCTGCCGCTGTAGCTTCTAGAAACTTTACAAAATCTATAATTAAAACAGAAGCTCTATAGATCCTGTAATAGACCAAGATTTTTTTTTTTTTTTTCTGTAGTTAACTTCAATTTGTTAGATCATATGAATTGGCTTAATCCAATCCTGGGCTATGAGATAAACTCAAAGTCCAAGTGGTTCCAAGTATGCTGAGGCACAGTTAGAAGATGTATTTGCATTTTTATTACAACTGTGAATTGCTTTGCCTTGTGGTTTTGTCAAAATAACAGTTACATAATCCATGACCATAGGGAGTTGCTCCAGTCAGATTTCATACTGTCGTGGTTTAACCCGAGCTAGCAATACAACCATGATAGCCACTCACTCACCCCCTCCTGCCCCACTCCAACAGGCGAGAGAACCGAAAGGGAAGGGAGAAACTTGGATTGAGATAAACACAGTTTAATAAAATAACAAAATACTAATACGCTACTAGTAAATGTATATATAAAATAGAAATAAAAGATACTCAAGGCAATTCCCCATGAACTCTGTCCACAACTGAGCAGCCAGTCCCAGTAAGCTACACCTGGTCCCCAATAGCGAAAAAAGAGGAAAAAGGCCGAAAAGCCCAGAGGCCTCTGCAAAATGGCAAAAGGCCGGGCTAAATGTCCTGACCAAAAACTCCGCTGGCTGCGCCCCAGAGCAAGAGCAGAAGAGAAAAGGGGACAAGAAACCAGAAAGCCCCACTCTTAAATCTGGAGCATGACGCTAATGGGATGGAATACTCTTATCGATAGGTCTGGATGTCAGTCAAGGTCTGCCCCATCCATGCTCCCCTCCCTCGATGCCTCACACCTGTGGGCAGAGCACTCAGAATGTCCTTGGCTCTCAGACCAGAGCAATTAAAAACATTAACACTGTGCTGGGGTGTTACCTGCTTGTTCTCAAACTAAGTCCAAATAATGAGCATGCTAGCTATGAAAAAGAAAAGTTTCTAACTGCATGAAGAAAATTAACCCATTTTCAGTCAAACCAGCACACATACCTGGAGTTTCCCTACATGGGTTTAACCTTGTATTTAGTTGGTGTAACATCAAAGAATGAGGCATAAATATATATACAGTATAAAGGATGTCACTGGAGTGAAATGGAAGATTCTCCAAAGCAGGAGTCATTCCAAAGAAGACCTATACCAAGGAAGAAAAAGGAGAGCATGGACTACCATTAGGCTTGGTTGTTGGGCTGACTTCAACAACAGATTGTCAAAGTAAATCAAATACATCAGGTTCTGTAGAAGTCTCAGTGCAAATTTATTAACTTCATAAGGATTAATAAATATAAGGAGTGGAAGGAAGCCTGGAAGGATTTTGAGGTTACTTTGTAAGGCTACACTTGTTCACTATTTTTGGATTCTTTCCATAAGAGCAATAGTACCATGATAGAAATTTATTTTTCCATTCTGCCTTTATCTTAAAAGTATTATTGCTTTTAAAATTGCTTTTCCATAGATTCCTGTAGTCCTCACGGAAGGTTATAGATCCTTGAATTCTTTATTCGTTTCTGAAGAAATAGCCTGAGAAATGGAATATATTAATAATTTCAATATCACTTGCAAGAGAACTAAACTTTTTTTTTTTTTAATGTAGATGTGTTAAAATGTATGGCATAGGATTGCTTATTTTGTAATTTGACTGAAATCCTTGAAAAAGATGGTAATGAAATATTCAATGTCCCTTCATCTTACGTGATTAAGAAACCTCCAGTCTCCAGATCTCAGGCTATTCAGTGACAACAAGCCAGCTGGCTTGTTAAATTATTGATATCCAAGGTACAACCTTAATCCCCGTTATTTTCTGGTCTATTAATAAATGATACAGAATACTAAGGCACGCAAATTCAGGTTTGCTAAAATTCTTATAAAACTTCAATTAGCTGTTAGCATAGATCTGCTTTTATTGTAACTTATTCATTTAGGAAACTTTACGAGTGTTGTTAAATAAATTTAACAGATTAGTGGAAATCTTTGTAGAGACAGTTGATTAAGATCATGTGGCAAGAAAGAAAATAGCTACACGAATGAGAATTCTAAACCATGGAAATTGTAATCAACAGTCTGATATAGTTTAGATTCTTTCTGGATTATTTATTTTTAGCTGAAATCTGCTAGCCATGTACTTCTGTGAAAAGAAGGCTTCTTAAAACAAATTATTGTTTACTACACCAAAATGAGGAATGCATGTTACACATATTATACATACAGAATTTAATGTATATGTACACTTGTTTGAATTACACATTTATGCCTTGCCATAGCCACAAGGAGAACTTCCTCAATGTTCTTCTCAACATTTCCATTTTTAAAATTAAGACACAGTATATTTGTGAGAAAGTGAACATATTTGTCCTGTGGGAGAGGGACTTTCTGTGTGCTCTATGTTTGACACTGATATTCCGCATTTCCAATCTCACACTCAGAAAACTCTATGTTAATAACGAAGGTAGCTTCCAACTTAAAGTGAGGTGAATGTGTCATTAGAAAGGGGTGAGGAAATGAAAAAACTATGGGGTGTGGAAAGCAGAAACTTCATACAGCTCTTCTTTGTTTTGCCCTTTACGTCTTTATTTTACCTGCTTGTATTTCTGTCATCACTTTGCTTACAGCTGTTGGATATTCATAATCTTTCTGCACCTCCTTGCTTCGTATTTTGTATGCCCTTTTACATAAGAGAAGTCAGTGGCCATTTGAAGTCTTGACTGTTTGTTTTTTTTTTTTTTCTTTTACACAGCAATACTTAGTCATCCCCCTCATAATGCCCAAAATTTCCACAGACAAGCATGAATGCAGCTATAGTTAGTTATTTTACTTCCAGGTCCAAGCCTTTTTTATTTTACTATAGTGGTCAAAAACCTCTGATAACTTTCTTCATGGCCACATTATCAGTGATTCTCTTGCCATAGGCAGAAACAAATACTCATGTACCATTATTCACACTCTGCACCAGAGATGTCTGTTCTCCATACAGCTTCTGTGGTATCTGTGCTATAATCAGTGGTTCCTACTGCCTGAAAAGTTTTGGCTCCAAAAAGGAGTTTAATTGCTGCTTACATCTGTGGTAAATGAAAAGTGGCTGTCTTACCTACACCTTCAATGAGGTTTCACCTAACTCCAAAATAAAAGCATTTTCTTCCAATGGAAGCAAACATAATATGAAAAACACTAAAGTATTAGGCATTATACTGAAATTAAGTATGACATACTGAGACATCAATGTTTATACCCCACAGCATGTCAAAATGTCTTTTATTTTAAGGCCTTGGATGAAGAGCCTTGCTGAGGACCCAGAGGCTGAATGTAGCTCTACAGCAATCCTTTCTATACATGGTCTGCAGAAGGGAAAAAGTCAAATCCTGCTTTGATTTGGCTAAAACTTATTTGCTGTATCTTTTTTTTCATAGTCACTTAATTTAAATTGCATTAAAATGTTCACATTTAAATCTTAAAGTAGCTGCTTCTGTCTTGTCAGTGGTTGTGCAATTCCTGCAGGAAAAGGACAGGACACCGCATTGGCTAAAAGAATTTTAATAAGTATGTTGTTATAAAACAGAGAGTAGCTGTTTTCATTGTAACCTAAATACATGCTTGTGTAACATTTTGGCCTTCTAAAATGAAGATACTTCTATCCATCACTGAAAAGATGATGAAAAGGTACCATATAGCTTTTAAATGCTTGTGAGTATCAGGCATGAATTTAGGAGGTAGACTAAGGTGGTGCTTAGAAGACTTTAGTTCAGAGACTGAGCTATCATGGACTTTGGGAAGGGAGTCACTGTGTTGTGAAACAAGACATTAAGGAAAGTTGATATTATATAAAGGTTTATATTATCGTATATTCATTCTTTCATTACTCTCTGTCACACCACTTCTACACCAGGCATCTAATTGCTCTCTAATATTTTCAAAACTCCATTGCAAGGTCCAAAAAACCATCTGTATCTGAATTCTTCCTAGGCCATTTGCTGTGACCTGGGACATAAGCAAGGTACTTCTGTCTACTCAGGCCCAATTTCTTTTCAAACCCTCTCTAGTAAGTTTTCTACATTTTCCTTATTCACAACCAATTTGACAGAAAGATGCTTTCAGCTCCTTTTACATCTTTCTGCGACTTGATCCACCACATTTCCCCTATGGCAGATTCTCTGGCTTTGTTCTTTGCATTTGTCCCAGATATTTTCATCTTCTTTAACAGAAAAGACTGGCAGAGGTTTTTGAACTCTCCAGATCATCTCTGCACTTGTTATTAAATCCTTTTAATACCTAATCTTTTCCTTGAGGAATTTTCCTCAGGAGACATTTTTGTTATGCCTGTACTATCCTAGACTATAAAAATCTTATTTCCTATTTTAAAGATCTGCTTTCACACTGCCGTAACAAAGAGATGGGCAATATTACTAACCTAAACAATACAATCTCTACAATTCTCTCAGTAACTCACCTCTCTTCACTATGTCAGTTGTGCATGGAGAGGATGGAACGTGGTGACCTTGGGTTCTGCCCCTTGCATGCACCGCTCAGTACAGCTGGCAGTGCAAGGGAAGGGGAGGATGCTGCTCTCATCATGGCTTTTGCTGGATTGAGTGTAAGTGGAATGAACAAGCATTTATGAGGGATTCCTTTTTTTCTCTTCTCTGAATTATTAATTTCTGAAGTCATAGAATTGTTTAACATTTCTGTCTTCTAACAAAGGAAACAATAGCTAGAGGCATGTAATGAGGATATTTAGAGTAATCCCTCTGTAAATACAGCAAGTGTATGGTATAATCCATTCAAGTTTAGAAGCAAAAGATGGATTATTTTCATGCTTCATTTACATATGGGTTTATATACAGCCATATTCTTTTAATTTGTCACTGACAATACAGATGTGGGGTCCTTTTTTTGTATAAACAATTATTAGTAAGCCTTTCCTCCTGTAAGTCGAGATAGCCATCTGAGCAAGGGTAGATCATGGACTCTAGTATGAAAGGCTGGCTTGGCTGAATTTTTTTACTGTGAGAAAATGCATGCTGAAGGGAGAACTCAGTGAAATAAGGTAGAACTCAGTGAGACAATGAAGCCAGTGTCTGGCATTAACTTACAACAGGTTTGAAGGGCAGCTCTACTACAAGGTCAAATTTAGCCTAAAAAAAAGAAAAAAAATATGATCAGTCATGTCAAATAGAGTCTACTTTGACTAACCAACTTAAAATATCAATGGAAACTCCTGTAGCTGAAATTTTACAACTGTTGAAAATGCAGTTTAATTTCTTTGACTGTCAATGAAATTCCATCACTTAAAACTTTGCTGGCATGGAGGAAGACAGTGTTCTGCTTTGTCTTGTGCATTGTTCATATAGTGATTGTCCTTTAGAAACTTTCAAATTGTCTTTGTACCTACTCTAATGGTCCTTGTAATATTACTAGAGGCAAAAAGTATTGCAACATTCTCCTTAAATAGCACAGAAATAATGATTTAAGGTTATAATGTGCCATTTCCATAGGGATCTAATTTTGGTCCAGATGGCAAATGCTGTTTAAGCTGTTTCATGAATTAAACAGAAGAGACTGATTTTAGTTGTTGCAAACAAGATGACTCTCAGCACAAAAAGGAAGTCAAATGTAGTTGTATTTTTATTAATAACTGCTCTGAAGTACTTATTAGCAAATACCTGAAATTTCCAAGAGGAAAGTTTTTCTTTCCTACTCTCTGAGAGGCAATGCAACTTCTCTATCCACAGAAAGCAAAGAGCTAATATACTCCCTGTTGTGATTTACACTGGAATAGGGCCACCAGCAAGGCTACCACAGGAAATCATATTTACTAGCCCACCTTGGTTTCCCAGGCCTAAAAGAGAAACTTGTCAGATCTGTCTTGAACTAGGCTGTCTGGCCTCTGATCAAAAACGTGGAAAGCCTCTATATTGAGCAGTCGCTGCTCAATATGACTTTTTATTACCAAAGAGGGACCAGTGCTAGTATAAAAGGGTTCATTAAAATTTATGTATGTAGCGAAGTCTCTGAGATATGCATACTTTGACAGAGCAGTCATGAACATAACAGCTTGTCTGAGCTCGTATAGCTTTTTGCTGTTCTTTCAAGTAGGTGGAAGCAGGAACTCTTTGAACTACTGGATCAATACTGCTAATAGTTATAAACATATTCCCATCGTTAGCAAAAAACTGTCTCTAGGAAAGAGGCCTGAAACAACGGTAACTCAAGCCAACCAGACAAATGAGAAATGGTCACATTATCTAAAATATCTTATACTTATCTTCCAGAACCAAAAGTATATTGTAAAGGTCATCAGAATTATGTGCACTGAAATCCATTTATTTTACTCTTAACATTCTTTTTTCAACAACAAAATGTCATCTAATACAAATTGTTCTATTCAGTGCTAGATTATACTCATTTTATCATTGCCTTTCTCAGTTCTTGGCCCAAGTGCAGTTGCCATAAAAAAGGGAATGAAAAGTATTTTAATCAGCGTAAAATTCCTGTTGAACTCATATGTACAATACAAATGCTTAATTAGCTCCACAGTTTTATACCTGTTTAAAGTAAGGAAAATTAAAAATAGTATTGACTTGGCTCATACATTAAAAAAAAAAAAATTTTTTTAATTTAAATGTCTTTTACTGCCCTGCCAAAATGTTTTTCCTGGGAAGATTAGTGACTTTGTGGAGCCTTTAGGTAGTCAAATCTCCCACAGAAAGGCATCAGTCCAGAGAAAGAAATGTATGTTTAGCAATCAATAGATGCAGAATTGTCTGCTATGATGCACTCATTCGACAGCCGGTTTCTATTTAGTTTTAGTAGCTGAAAAGAGAGCTAGAGAAAAAACACGCAACTACTTGCTATTCCCATCAAAGCTCCAGTTTTAAAATGTCTGCTCCAGTCAACTGTGCCTTTAAGGATGGGTGCAGTTGGATTTTGAGATTCGAGCTCAGATTATTCCCTCTGGAAACATTCCTAAAGTTGAATGGTGTCTAGTCTTTTAGACTTGAGTTTCTATTTAAACTTTCTGAAGTGTTTGTATTGTCTATTCATGTTTAGTGTGTTTGCAATGAGAAATGCATGCTGTTACTTCTGCCTTGCTACTTTAACCATTCAATGAGTTATTCATGTGTGTTCCTGCAAGTTGTCACTCAAAAAAAAGTAATCCAATTCCTGTCAGAGTCACAGATTTTCTATTTATTTTTCCTCTCCTGCCACAGTCCAAGACAGATGATCATCAGATTATTTTTTTTAAAAAAAACAATTGCTAATAGCACTTTTTTTTTGTGTTGTTTGTTTTTGGCTTTTGTGTGTGTGTTGTTTTTTTTTAAATTTATCACTCCTGTCTCAGAGGAGCATATCTGAAATTCTCTTAAAACAAGATACTCTCAGAGGGCCCTTCACTGCTATTGCTCTTGATGAAAAACTTCCAGCTTTTTATTATGTTTGGAAATCTAGGTCAAAGGTTTGTAATCCTGACTAAATCTTTGACTATCTCTAAATTCCTCCTTTATCTCATCTATAGACTTCTTCTTTTGCATTAATATCTCTTAGTCTGTGATGGAGCCACTAACTCTGCTTGGCTTCTGAACTGGTCTTATATTGATTTTGTGTGTTGTACTGGGAGCTTACGTTCTCATCTTTTTTATACTTTTTTTTTTTGTCTCCTTTTTTTTTTTTTCTCTCAGAAGTTCCTGCATTTTGCATACTTTCAGAAGACACCAAAAGAGTCAGTCTTTAGAATAGGCTTATAGGTTTTCTTTTAGGACTTTAAAATATCTGCAGGTAGATGGTCTTTTGGGGGAGTGGAGGTAGTTGTGAAACACAATCTACATGCAAGCTGTGGTCTTCTTACCGCTTTCGCTGTCTGTGAATTATCCCTGCAAATGTTTCTGCTATAAGGATCTTGAAAGAAGGATCTTGTTTTATCCATTAGTGACAAAAGATAGATTCAAAATCTAGAAAATGTTTTTCAGGAAATGGAAAGTCTATTAACGTTTCTTATTCATAGTAAATGGCATAATAAAAAGGGGAAGAGCAAGTTGTATTTCTAGCAACTACAAATTGACCCCGATTTCACAAATTGGAAAGATACTATGATCTTTTTAACAAGGATGTAATTCTGGATTAATTAGCCAAATTGAGACAGATTTTGTTTTCTATGAAACTCATTCATCCCAGGTTTACAGGTTCACACTAGATATAAGGATGAAACACTGGCACAGGTTGCCCAGAGAGGTGGTAGATGCCCCATCCCTGGAAACACTCAAGGCCAGGCTGGACATGGCTCTGAGCAACCTGATCTAGTTGAAGATGTGTTGCGGTTGAGACGGACAGATGACATAGACCAAGTTCTTCCAGGATGAAAGTAGTAGATGCCATTTATTGCCACAAGTGCATTTTTATACACTTTTACCAATTCATGTGTCTCTTCACTATTGGTTACAAGTTACAGCAGTAACATCTCATTGGCTAATTTTGCTATCATCAATGTTACTCCTCTACTCCCTTCTCTCTCACGGGTACACCTTAATATCTCCGGATACTCCTTACTCCCATCTTTCTCTATTAAGGTAGGCCTTAATATCTTCAAGGCTGATCTCTGTTCCCACGTCCTCCATTAGGGAATCCATGGACCCACCGTAGTCCCCCACAAAGATGTCCCTGCTCAAGGCAGGGGGGATGGACTATATGACCTTTGAAGGTCCCTTCCAACCCAAACTATTCTATGATGCTATGATTCTATACTACAAAGGTAGTGCGATAAAGAATCAAATAACTCGTTTATTTATAGAAATGTGGAGCTGGTTTACGTTTTGTTTTATAGTTTACATTTTTTACTGCCTTCTGCCATGCTGCTTTCCAAACTAGAGGTCCGTTCTGATGTTTCACAACATGGTAGTATGATGGTTAGTAGAAGAAAAAATGGAACAGGAGATTGGCATATGGTATTAAACTACCAGCATGTCACTCTGACCTGTGCAATGGGAAGTTAATGGCCCAGAAAATCACTTAGCATATTCCATAAAACAGTCAATGGTAGAAAAGACAATGCTGCTGTACAAAGAAAAAATAAAGCCAAAATCTGGTTCTGACTAGTTCTGACTTTACTTTTGGGATATAACAGCTGGGGTCATGAGTGTAACAGCTGCTCAAAAAAATTAACAAGGAGAGATCAGGAGGGACTTTTATAATCAATTGATCTGACTGTTTCTGTGAAGTAGATCTCAGTATTTCTCCTAATAACGCCAGCTTCATCCCAGTGTCTTCTCATTTGCCTACAGCACATATTTTGGAAGCACAGCTTACAGTTTATATGACTAAATCCAATGTATCAAATTACAACCCATATGTCTTATTGTGCAAGTAGCCTCCCATAATTCAGGTGACTCAATGCATTGTACAGTTGGAGGGGCAGATGAGGAAATGGAGAAAGGAAGGAGTGGGAAAGATCCCAAACCTGGACTTTTTTGTGTTTGAGGAGGAAGGAAGAAGCAGCTAGACAGAGAACAGCTCAGATTTTTAACTAGCACATTAGCTGACTGTACATTTGCCTATCATTTTACTTTCGGCTTAATGAAAAGATTACATTGGATGGACTTTTGAAAAAGCTTGCTTCCCTAAAACTATCTCTGCATTAAAAAACCCAGTGGTTTAAAACCTGTTGTAGTAAAGTACTGATCGCATCAGCTGGAGCACAGAAGTTCTAGGAAGAGGCAGTAAATGCCTCTTTTATAAGATGGCCCTAGGAGCACATTTTTCAGCTTTGATCATAACAGTATTTTTTATTACTTGAAAAAAACTGCAAAGAACAAGATAGGTTCATTCAAGTTAGAAGGCAGAAAGTGAATGCTAGTTGATGGATATAAATCCTGAGTCTATCTGAAGAAAGGATGGAATGGCCTTGTTGGGTTGTGTGACCTCAGGAAAAGAACAGAAAGCTTACTTTCTCTCAGTGGGTCTTCTTGTAGACTATCACATCTGTTTACCTGCTAGTACTGGCTCATGCCTTGTTTTGTATAGAGAAAAACACTGTATAAAGAACTGAAAAGAAATAACTTAGAAAAATCAGCTCATTTTTTAGTTGTAAACATTCCCTTTTAAGGAACGAATATCAGACAATATGTTTGAATGGACTACCTTGAGCTGCGTGGTTACTTCTGCTTCAGTTACTGTGGTTGATTAGCCTGAAAAGACACTACGGTTGATTAATGTATTTTCTTGGAAAAAAGCAGGCACTTTGGCAGAAAAATATTAAGGCATATTATAAAGTGTGCCTCATAGTTTGTAACAGTTTATAGAAGACGACTTTTTTTTTTTTTGTCCTGTAAGAAATACATATAACAAGTAACTTTTATTGGAAAAATCTCATCTTTTGAAAACTCACAAGGGATTATCATTACTTCCCATGAGCATGCACATAACTTCTGCAGCAGTGAACGTGTGTCATTTCTTGAGGTTTTAAAATCCACTTAGAAGCAAAAACCTGCTTCTCTTTAGTAGCTGTCTATTCTTATCCTGCATATTTTTGTCAGTCATGACAATTTTTGCTTTTCTTAGTTCTCTGTCTTCATGTCTGAAGGCCACTTCTCCCTCTAGGTTAGCCACAGCCAATCCTAACTGAAGAACATTACACAGGACTTCCAAACAGCACAAGTTCTGGTTGCCTTAATTTTCAGGTATTACATTAATTAGTATGAAACATGTCATCTCTCTTCTCTATAATCATACCAATCCAGTGCCTACCACTGTCAATGGAAATCTTCATTTGACTTCAAGATACACTGAATGAGCTTCGACTGATAAGTCCTATCAAATATGTAACTATATGTTATTTATTTATCCAAGTAAGGACAAAGAGTGTAGGCTGGGTGTGGCAGTATTTCTTGAAGAGATAGACTGAAGAACAAATAAATATTACAATGAGAGACATGTGAATGAGCAAAATGGCATTTGCTGGTACTTGTTCTTGCATTCTTTGGCACCATGTTTCCATTTAGAAAACTTCTCCAGATTACTCCCTGTCCTTTCTTCATGCCAACAGTACATCTTAAAATGGTAGAAAATAAACTTTGACAGGAAATGGGATTTACACTGGTCCAGGGTGTAACTTGCTCTTTCTTTCCAGAGCCAAATTAGAAAATAAATTCTAGACCTTTCAGTGGAAGACCTTTGAGTCTGAGAACCTAAGAATAAAAGGCTCTCAGAATATGTGAGGTATAATATCTAGTTTATTAATGGACACTAAAGTTCATGATAATTTTACTTTTGGGTACACTGAAAATGCCTGTCCTTTCTGTTGCAAAGTTATAAGCTAGTTCAGAGTAGTTTATAAATACCGTTCTTTTGGCAGTTATAGAACAAATATCCCCTGCATCCTCTCATGCCAGTGGGCTGCATATCACCCTGTGCCTATCGTTTTGTTCACAGCACTGGAGATAAACTCTAAGCTTCTTGTCTCCAGTTTTCTTTCTACTGTTAATCGGTTCATTTAGATATTGTATACTGAACATATACGTGAAAAATTCAATTATACCTAGCCAGATAATGGCCACTTAATCCAGCTGGTGCCTAAACGAGTTCAGAAACTTGCGATCTGTCACAGCAAGTGTAAAGAAATGATGAAGGCTTTTAAAGCAGCTTCTATTAGCATAGCACTAATAATGTCATATGTGAAAGAGGGAATAAGAAAAAAAAATATTGTTTTACCAAGTTTCCCTCTGCACATGATGGTTGAGAAGAGTTCTTTTCAAAGGGGATGTAACATGTATCTTTATGTGAAGAGTATTTAACCTTATGACTGCGAATGCATTACTTGAAGTAGGAATTAAATCCTCCCTAGCCAGGGACAGAAGATGAAAGCCTTTAGCAGATGAAAGTGAAACATCGTCTGGTATTTCTTTATCGAAGCCTGAGTCTAAACTATTAAAATTCAGAGGGGACCTGTTACTAGGCAGAGAGGACAATTCAGAATCACTTTTTCAGTAAGCCTTGGAAGATAGTAGTTTGCTGAATATTTCACCCTCAAAAAAAGGAAAGTTGAGTCTTCTTTTACCATAAACTGAATTATTTCAGCCTGAGTCATGATCACTGGTGCTTAAATTAGATTCTTTCCTTCAAACAAAATGTTTTTAAGCATAGATTAGCATTTCAGATCAGAAGCTCAGAGGCATCTGGCAATCTGATCAAAGTCTTAGCATGAATATGCAGTTAGCATTTTACAATATATAAACTACACAATTGTAAAATTCTATAAACATTAGGAAAAATTAGAAATCACTAAGCATCTTGTAGTTAGTTGTCTTCTTCCTTTTATTCCTAACAGTTGACAGGATCAGCCCTTATTTAAGAAGTTCCATCTGGTAGAAGATACTACGTTTACCTACAAAGCTTGTCTGGCTTGTATCTGATTATGACACTGACAACCAAACCACTATTTCCTATTATTTCAGTTCCTAACTGGAAGAACAACAGGCATTTTATTTCTGGTCTGACTTCTTTAGCCCGGCTTTTTGAATTTGCTTTTCAGAGACTGGGTCTGAAACCAATGAACTGAGAAAAAATTTGTGTCATGTGTCCCACTGGAAACAGCTTCCTTACTGCAGCTGCTGAAAGAAAGGGTAGTGAATATTTAAGTTAAAACTATCATAATATGACAGAATCATCAACACCACAAGAGAATACTGAAGGAATAAAACAGATACCATGGCTGCAGAAATTGAATGTATTTTGGAAAGAGCCTTTGAAAATGCAAAGATTTTCCTCTTTTACTAGAAACAATGCAATAATACTAGAAGATTGGACAAAATTGGAGTTAAAAGGTAATTTACTGTATTGTTGATGTGAGAAAGACTTCCAGTCCATTTCCCCAGATTTCAAGTGGCTTATATTCTGGCTGGATAGTGTAATCACTTCTTAGTCACTCAGAAAACATTATAATACCTTACTGAAAATATCTTGCAACCATTACTCCTTTATTTGTTTTAATATTTCAGTATATTAGATCAGAGTAGAAAGGTTCTCTGTCCACCTAGTGTGTATGTGGTATGTGCTTATTAATCTTTCCTGAGGATGTGTGCAAAATGCGGAAATAAATTAATTGCATAATGAATCAATGAACAAAGTACCTTAATTTATTTGAAGTTACAATTTTGAGAAAAAATCTAATTAGACTAATGAGGGTTTAAATCTTCATTGAAAATACAAAATGTTCTGAAATTTAATTGTTACTGGAAAAAATTCACATAGTACAAAACAAACAAAGAAGAAAAATGATAAAATCCCATCTAAATGAAAGACATTTAACTCTAGAAAGGAATAAGTATAGAAAACCAGCAATAATTTGGAACAATCATTTCATAGATGAGAATACTTATTTTGCTGTGGGATTAATATGAAATCTGCAACTAATATAGGATATGAAGAAGGCAAGAAAAAGTTATCTTTGTTTTAGATTTTGTGTGTGTGTATATCTACATCAATACACATATGTATGCAATCAGATATTAAACAGCGAAGGTCAAACTTTAGATTCCCCACCACAGACTTCAACACAGCATTAAGCCTTAAGGCTCTATGGCCTCAGTAAGATATTTTCAAACCGTGAGTTTCTGCAGAAGCCTCCACTTCACTTGTCTGGGCAGATGTCCCAGCTGCATCTTGACTCTGAGCTGGGTGAGATGTAGCTGAGTGTCATACTCTCCTTCTGCCATTGTTTCTGTGGAGGGAAATCCAAGGCCAGGGCCCGGAGGAGATTTACTGCTGACCTTGGCTGGGTCCCTGATTTGGATGACTGAAGGCATAGGTCTTGCATGTGCTTCAGAGATTATATTTCCCCTATCATCCATTGATAAAATTAGCACTCATTCGTAACTTGTCCTGTCTTGAAGCTATTGGAAAGTATAGTTCCATAGCATGGCTGGAAGGGAAATATGGCAGTGAGATGAGACAGGTTCTAGCATTGTCCCAGAGCCATACTTTAGAAACTCCTGGCATTTCAAATTTGAGCCATCATGGGTCAGGCATTTGGTATAAAATATATTAACGTGATATTTAAAACCACATGCTGGTTTTTTATTATTTACCTTCTGTTGTTCGAGCTTTTAGAAAATGCATGTTTTCATGCTTTGCTCTTCAAAAGATACATCCTTTTCTCTCACTTGAGCCTCCCATATTATCACCAAACTCTGGAGTTTAAGACTTTCAGGACAAGTGCCAAGTCTCTGAAACTCATGATAGAAAAGGAGAACTAGCAACTGTAGAAAACCTGGTTATGGAAGGTCAGGTGTGCAGTTTGCAATGTTTGACAGATGGCTAGGAATATGTGCTGCTTTACAAACTGTATATGTGTTCTGTTATAGTCTAGTCATAGTGTTTGTGGCTATTGACTCTCCCATTTTGTGTCTGTCATTTGGATGTGCAAGATATACATTTTTTTCTATACAAGCTTTGGGGTCGTGCAATGGTACAATAACTTGAAAATGATCACCTGCATTCTAACTTTAATTGGATGTTGTCAGTCTAATGACACAGCTCAGGTGTGCTTGAGTCTGTGCTAGTTACTTATTTGTAAAGGGAGCAGATGGAAATTTGAGAATACGTACTGCCCTGTCTAGTAATTTTATAACTCGTAAGGTTCAGTGAGTGGGTCATAAATGTTAGAATCTGTTTTCTTATTTTGTCATATTTAAAAGGAGACACATATTTATTTCCCCCATATACTGAACATCATCAGTTCTCTTTTTTTTCTCACTATTTCTCATATACTGAGATCATACCATTGCAGCACCTGTCATGATCTCAAGATGTTAAATTGTCTTTCAGACCTCTGTTAAGGGACACTGAGATAAATGTTGTAGTGACATATTGCATTGCTAACCTAGGTTCAAAAACTAATTAGGATGCAAACAAGAATGAATGCATAATGGTTTCATTCTAGAGCTGAGTAGAAATTTGACTGCAGTGGAGTTAAGCAAATAATTTCCAATGAATAATTGATTTCAAAGTCACCTTTTCTGTTTATGAATCATCCACTAGCCTATTACAAATTTCACTGGTTTGTTAATTTTATCCAATCTGTGCATTTTTAAATGATTGGTCATTTCTTGAATGGTGTAAGTGAACACAGGCAGATAATGTGTGCATATTTCTTTTATCTGACGACTCAGGTAACAGAACAATTCTGTGGAAAGTAAAAATTCCACAAATAAAAAGTGTAAGATACATACTTGGCAGATATTTCTGGATTTTAGTTTCCAAGCCAAGAAAATCTGAATGGTAAAAGTCCTGGTAATATGTCAGTAATCAAGTGTTCTTGAGACACTGTTCACAAGAGGATCACAAACAGAAGTGAAAAGGAATTTTGCATCCGGGTAGATTTGATTGAAAGCGTCTTTCTATTTTTTGCTCTGTGCTAATGCATACCTCAAGCCATCAAAATATTCCCCTGTGGACTGGAACAGAGATGTGTCACATGAGAATATTATAATCTTTCCTTAACATACAAAACATTTTCATGAAGGCACTCCTTACGTGCTCCAAAATGGGATTGCAGCTGGCTCTTTGGATGGATTCATAGGATAAGTAAGGCTGTGTAAAAGGCCTTACTTCTTTGTGCATATCCAGCATCAGGGACTGATCCTCCTCTAATCCTTGCTGCATATCGTGTCCCTCTTTGCCTGCGGGATGCATATAAAGGACAACTTCTCTCATCAGGAAGAAATTGGGCCACACTGGCCCCAGAAGTGTTGACCTCTTTGCTGTATGCATTGCCAAAATCAGACAGCTTCTCAGTGCTCATCAAAACTACTCACAGGGTATCATGACCTTTAATTAACATGGCAGCTGGTGCAGAGCGCTGCTGCAGCCCTATTTGCCTTCACAAAGATGTTAAGCCAAACCTGTAAGTCAGTACAGACTTTTCATTCCACTCTTCCTTTGACTGCCTATTAATGTGTATGAATCAAGCTGTTGACAGATTTTTACCTTTTAAAATAATTGAAAATACAGGTTCTGCACAGCTGTCTTCTTCATTAGTGGCCTGATTTTATATCTAACTGATCTTGTTTTTAAACTGGCATAACTTCACTTATTTCTGGGAGTAACTCAGTTTCACATGAGTAGAAATGAAGAGTCCTTGATATCTTCCAGAAAACTGAAGAAGAACTATGTCATTATATTCAAAACAAGTGCTGTGGATGGAATAGCATTTGCCAAGGAAAGTCCTGAATTTGAAATTGAGGAATATCACTGCTCCTTTTTAAATTTATCGTACTGATGTTATTAGGCACTTGGAATAATTGAGATTTTTGGGCCATGGAATAAAGAGCCAGCTGCCAAATTTCTGGATGTACATGCTAAATACAAATAATTCATGGGGTTTCTAAAACAAATTAGTTAGGTGCCATGGTAGTTTGACTTTTCCCTGTACTGCTTTACAGGCAGTATTTTTGGTTATGTTTATGTGTTAGTTGTTAAGAAATATTGATTGGCAGACAGCATCTCTGTCTCTTTTCTCATTGTTAATGGCTTTAACAAAATGAAAAATGGGCTTATATTGGCTAACAACCTCCTCTCTAATTCTAAAGCAAGCAAGGACAAGATGCATTAGCATGTTAATGGCACTTTACACCCTAAGGTTCCGGTTTATCAGATATTAAGAATGCATTAGTGATTCACAAACAGTAATGGACAGGATTCGTTAGCATGTTAATGCTACCTGAAAATATACAGCTATTGTATCAAGCATCAAATAGTATCAGCGAAAGAATATTTTAAACTTGAGCTTCTCATTTTAGTAAGCTTTCCCTGTAACCTTGTTTGATAAAACATGTTGCAACATTTTTACATATGATTGATGATTTTAAGCATCTTAAAACTGAGATATTATCTTAAGACTCTTTGAAAGCGACAGATTTTCAGAGATGCTCATGTTTCGATTATCTGTCATATTTAATCTAGTGATTCAATTTTAGTATATCATCTAGATACCAAGTGATTGGTATCATGTATCCATAATGAACACATCCGAACTCACTAGCCGTTTCTGATTACATAGTAGGCCAATTTTACCTCTTCATCAACTTATGCAGCCAGGATTTAATTTATATTTGTTTCCAGCTCACTGAGAGCAGCTCCCAGTCTAAACAGAAAGTGAGTCAAGATAGGTGAAGCTGAGGTAAATTATATTTGGGGTTCAAAGCTCATTGGAAATAATTTTGCATAGCCTTGACTTTGAGCTTTTACTTAGTGTTTTGGTTTGTCTAATTGAGTGAGTGAGTGAGTTTGAATATACATACATTAAAACCAGCACATTATCATGAGGCTGGCTGGTCTGAAAATTCTGAGTTTCCTAATGCTGTAATGGATTCTATTTGATCCTTCTAAGTGCTTGAAGTAAAATTAATAGCTATTTTAAGTAGAAACAGGCAGGTTTATCACTGTGCCTTTGGTATTTTTCTCTTCTCTATATTTTTTTCTTTTCTCTACACTTTTGATTCGTAGTACATCTAAAGCTAGAAGCTGACAGACTATTACTTGTACAGGCACATGCTACTCTGAAATACTACTGGTAGGTTTTATGTTAAGGTGACAAAGAAAAATGACAGTATAAATTGTTGGTAAAAAATATTTTAGATGTGAAAGCCTACCAAAAGAGCCACAAGGAACACTCCTAGAGCTATAGTTGATTGAACATATCTTCCTATTATTATTTTTTTTCTAAGAATAATAATGTAGCTTTCACATTGTTTATGTAGATTAACAATTTCTCTTGGCACCTCTCCCATAATTTAGAGTCAGCAAAATTCCCAGTCTTCAAGTGCAGTAATGCAATTAAACATGACATTACCAATGAACCAAACAGCTTAGATCACAGTTTAGCCAATTCTGTATACCTTATAACAAGTTTCCATTTTTCAGTTGCCATCTTAATATTTTCAAGTACAGGTTTATCTTAATCTTCATTCTTAACTCCCCTCTCCCTCACCTCATCCTACCCATCCAAGTAAAGGCTCCTGGTGTTTTCTGAAGATGTAACTTATTATATGGTACTTCATGTCTATAGAGTTAGGGACCATACTTCTTAATCTCTTTTTTCTGGGTGGTACTTTCAGGTAGGCATCAGTCTGCAATCTTCGATCCCTCAGATTGTGCTGACCTGATATGATTGGGTCAGTTGGGTTCATATGATGACAACATGGCAATATCTCAAGGAGGTTCCACCTCCCTAGGTAGCTTTTTCTAGTGTTCACCTATCCCATTAAGTACTTATTAGAGAGAGTTAATCTAGATGCAAGAGTAGTATAGCTGCATTGGGAAGGAATAATGACAACACTGTTTCTAGGATCTGTGAATTTTTAGGATCTGTTTCCACAACTCTCTGGGCTTACCAGTTCTACCTGTTCTAGCTGAGCTACCCCTAATGAACTCAACTGAGTGGCATAGCATGCCTGTTTTTTGACACCCTCCTTAACTCTTCTATGTGGCAAATCATGCAGATTTATTATCGATTTTTCCCCAATGAACTAAGAGAACAATTTTGGGTGGTGGGAGAGGTCAATCTGCAAATTATGTGACATATGAGGATGGCTCATCTCTGGAGTCTCTCTGGATCTTAACCAGTACAAAGCACTTCTACCAGAGCCCAGTAATTCCACACGTTTATTGCTATATCAGCTGGGCTAGCATGGAAAAATCATGAGGAAGGATACAGGTAAACATTCTACATTATTTATATATGCAGCTGAGAAAAAATGATTAGTGCTATCTCAATATGTTATTCAATGATGTACCCGTAGATAAGAAATCACTGTTCTCTACAGGGTAGGGTACTTTATTTAGTCCTCCACAGATAACTCTCTATATATATCAGTGAAATTACTGCCCTTTGGTTTTATTAAATAGAAACGTTGGTATTGCACCTATGCCCAGGAATCTCTTCTTGTGATCACTGAGTCTTTTCCTAATAAATTCCCAGCAATAAGTTAATATGGAAGTACTAGGAAAGTAAGACTCAGGCAAGGAATACTATATTATGTACTATATATATATTGTATTATTTAAAATGTATTAACACATCGTTTTTTCATCTAACACTTATGTTGAAATGGCAAGAATTTATAGTCAGAATAGGAAGCCTGTCATTCTACTCACCATAAAAAAATCCCATTAAGCTACTTTTTCTTCCCTCATGAAGCACTATTAATCTTATCTTGCTCTTACTCAGCACATCTCATCCACAGATCTCAAAGCACTGTACAAAGAAGTTTAAAAGTAATTTTAAAAAACGTATTGGAAAGAAGTTGCTGGTTTATGTGATTTAAATTTTCCTTTCCTTCTTTCAGTTGAAACTTGACATTTCTCCCATAGGAATGAAAGCTAGCTGGAGATACACAACCCTGAATATTGGGTGACTCAGTGGTTAAGACACTTGGGTAAGATGTAGTTCAGGGCTTATTCAAGTTCCTTCAGGCTTTGAATCAAAGCAGAGATTTGTGCATTTATAGTGAGCTCTTTCTGAATAATTCAGTGCTAAATGTAGTGAAACTCCTAGCTGCAAATAATTAATATGATCAGTTTTGGTCTTTTCATTTTGTTTGTGCTTTGTAAATAGACCTTGGGTCTCATTAATTTGTTTGCTATTCGTTATTGATTGGATGTATCAAAAGAACAAATTTCAGTCTGTGTGAACAGTGTTTATTGGCTGTATCTGCTATTTGGTATTGCTGCTCTCACTGGTGTGTTGGATTGGTCACCCTAGATCTGCAACTTTGGTTTTTTCCCTTGGTTGGTTTTATGGTCAAAACACGAGGCCAATTGCTGCCTTGGGGAAGGGAAGGTAGTGGTTGTGATGCTGTGGTATTAGAATTAAAGAACTCTTGCTGAATAGTAGGAATTGCTAGATGATCTCTAAATGCAAAGCTGGATTGAGACTTTCCAGACCACTGGCAACAAAGGTGTACTGCCATTGAATGTGGAGTGGGCTGATGTTCACGCTTCCATTTGCTCCTTTTCACGCAGATGAACCCTCAATGGCAGGCTGAAACAAAATACAATAAGCTTGCAAACAAAGCGTGAAGTGTCTATTGAGCAAGGAAGGGAAGCGAAGGGGTAGAAAGAGTAAAGTCAGCAGGAAAAAGCAGCAGAAGAGGAAAACTATTAACATGCTTTCTTTTCTTTCCTCTGTTTTGCTGTAGACTTGTGCCAACACTTTTAAGCTGCTCAGGTATGTAGGTTTTGGCTGTTCAGGACTTCCAGACTGACTCTCCTAACGCTTGAACAATCAGCTTTTATGCTCCCATTGCAAGTACGGAGCATCATGATAAATGATATCCCGTCTGTAATGTCTCTTACAAATAAACTAGGGATTAAAATGGAAGAGGAATTGACCAAGATCATTTGAGCAAAAATAGCTAATGTTCTCCAGTTTAGTTTTCAATTTAATTTGAAGCTATTTTTTGTACATGTATGCCAAGACTATGATTGCACTGGGCCTCTTCATCTTTAAATCAAGCAAATGAAGCTAGATAATATTGAATCTCTCCTTTCCATGGTATCGCAAAACTGCATTAAGTATTTCATACTGGAAATTATGTGGACAGGTTTCTGCAAATGGTTGGATGCTAAGGTCTATTTTGGCAGATTTGCTATCAACGTTGTTGCACTTGTTACATGAATATCCAGACTAGCTTAAGTACTGTTGAACTTGCTTGTGCTAACCATTTGCGTCTCACTAATAAAATAATGAATTTACAGAAATTGGGCTGGCACAGTACCTGAGAAATAAAGTTGATAAACACTGAAAACGTCCATCTTCCAAGAGCAATTAATTTTGCAGCTGAACTTTCAGTGTTTCATGCTTGCCCAGAGACGGCCAATGATGACAGGTTTATGTGGTTTAAGGAAGAATGATTATTTGCTCATTCAGTCACAGTTCTACACCCAGTGTCTAATTACCTCTAGAAAGAGGCAATAAGAGACTGGTAACTCTGTCTCAGCTGTAGTGACACTGCCACTGTACTGTCTTTGGTCCCTTGCCTTTTGTTTGGGTAAGCAAGTATCAGTTGGAGTACATGAACCAGCCCAGAAAACATAGTTATTGCTCACGTATTATTTGCTAGGAAAAGTTCTTTTTATTGTTCCTATTGTGTTTTCTGACATTACACAATTTCTTTCTTTAAGAGGAAACAATTGTTAGGTTAAAGATGATATGCTGGCTGATGTACCATTGCACCAAGCAATAAATGGATAATATAAAGGTGAAGGTGGTTCATCTAAACAGAAAGTAGATGCTTGTAGCTTTGATGGTAGCCTGTCTTCCAGCACCGCCTCCATGTGGCATTTATGGCTCAATTTTCTGTACCTACTCTGAGTCATCAGTGACAGTCCTTTCCTTTAACTTCCAGCACTTGCAAAAGGCATGTTGGCTAAGGGAAATAACAGCATGTCAGAAGGAAAAAACATGAGTTACCATGAGAAACACTTCAAAAATGCCAGCCCTTTGGAAGTATACTTTTTAAAGTCTTCAAAGATTAAGTCCTCAGTTGCTATAAAGTAAAGTAACTGTTAGTTTAAGGAGCATTGCATTGATTTACCATAGCCAGAGGTGGCCCTGTGTTCTAGAAAGAAAGTATGCTCCTTAATCTCAGTAGAAAGTACTTCGGCAAGCACTGTAATTCCATTAAATACACCTTTTGCAGTTTAGGAAATGATTCAGTCACGCTGAAATAATGTTGGGCTGGTTGTGTCCTGAGGGGTAGCATTATTCTGTTTGAGGGGGAAAAAATCAATTTAAAGATAAATCTAAATCTCTCAGTTGTTCAGCAAAAGGGTTAATATACTAGAAGGACGAAGAGGCTAACATAAAGATACACGATACCATAATTATTTTATGTATTTAAATGCACCTCAGCAGCTGAGCTGTGGTAACTGGCAGTATTTAGAAAAAAACACAAACTGGTGTGAAGTGGCATGCTTATGGCCACTTTTCCATATGAACAACAGAAAATTTATGCTTTTTGAAAGCTGACCGTTGTGGTTTAACCCCAGCTGGCAACTAAGCACTACGCAGCTGCTCACTCGCTCCCCCCTGGTAGGATGGGTAAAAGTGAGGAAACTCATGGGTTGAGATAAAGACAGTTTAATAGGTAAAGCAAAAGCTGCAGGCACAAGCAAAGCAAACCCAAGGAATTAATTCACTCCTTCCCATGGGCAGGCAGGGGTTCAGCCAGCTCCAGGACAGCAGGGATCCATCACCGTAACAGTTACTTGGGAAGACAAACACCATAACTCTGAATGTTCCCCCTTCATCCCTCTTCTCCCAGCTTTGGTTGCCGAGCATGACGTTATATGGTGGGGATATCGCTTTGGTCAGTTGGGGTCAGCTGTCCTGGCTGTGACCCCTCCCAGCTCCTTGTGCACCCCCCACCTCCTCGCTGTGTGGTGGTGTGAGGAGCAGCAAAGGCCTTGACTCTGTAAGCACTGCTCAGCTATAGCTAAAACATCCCTGTGTTATCAACACTGTTTGCAGCACAAATCCAAAACACAGCCCCATACTAGCTACTGTGAAGAAAATTAAGTCTACTCCAACCAAAACCAGCACACTGACTCAATGAAATGTGCTGCATTCCTTGGTTCAGAGTGTGAAGGTCCAAAGAGCAGTTGCCTTGTTCTAATGTATTCTGAAAATGTTCAATTTTTTGTGGAAAATGTGCTTCCTGGTAAATTATATTAGTTGCCCTTTTTTTAAAGTTCATTGTATATTTTTTCTAGTTCACTTATTTGTTTTGGGTTATTATGCTACAGTTTCTTTCCCATTCTTTTCTTTTCAAAACCAGGGATTAAACTGAGCCTTTGTCCATTTGATTATTCTTCGCTAATACTCCAGCTGCCTATATCCTATTGAGAAATCAGCCATCACACTTTATGCTTTATTTATCTATAGGTATTGCTATGATAGTTAGATTTTTGTTAATTTTGTAGCAGTGTCTTCACTGCAAATAATCTTGTTCCTTTAAAGGAACAAGGTTCTGAATGAGTATAGTACAACAACGTTTGCGGACAGCACTCCAATAATCAGCATGTTATAACCATACAAATATGTAGCAAGTATTAAATTTCCATCCAACACATGCATAACATTAAAAAGGTAGAATTTGTTTACTTTATCTTAATAGGAATTTCTGAGTATGTAATAGAAGCATTTAGTAATTTAAAGAATGAACATCTGTGAACCATCCGAAGCTTTGTCTCTTTTGAGCTGTAGAGAGAATGAAATTCTTAAAAGGGTGTTTGAATGTAGCCTAAAGTACTCAAATAGCAATGATTTTTCAACAGGGTGTTTGAATGTAGCCTAAAGTACTCAAATAGCAATGATTTTTCAACAGGAATTAGGTAATTCCCACCTGTAAATTCTATTTGCAACATCTTTCCTTTTCCTGTATTGATTAGACAATCTTTCTATCTATAGTGAGATCCCAAACTAGGGGACCAAATTCCAAGCTTATTTGGATACACTCCCAATAATGAGATAATAGTCTTCTCATGAAATAGGGCCTCTTGTCCAAGAAACCTATGAAAAGAGCTCATCTTTCAGCATTTTCCTCTGTTTTTTTCCAAAACAAGACAAGAAATGCAGAAGAATTACTAAATCAGGTAGAATTTGATGCCATGTAAAGGGTGGAATCTAATTCATCATTGAATTCAACTAGCGCATTGCCACCTTGGTCCATTCCTCATTAGTTTAGGGTTTGAAAAAACAGTTTCTGGCACTAATTTATATATGCTCATGTTATTACAGCATGTCAAAATAAGGAAAACCTTAGGGCATCATGGTTCATATTTCTTGACACTTGTGGGGTATTTGCCAAAAAAAATATGAATCAAAGGTGTGAGTTCATTACTGTCTTTGAGATTCCTGCCAGATTTTGGGTTTGCCCTATTTAATTTTCTTCCTTTCTCCCCACCTTCATTTGCTGCTATGACCTTTGAAACAAGAATGGGAACTGACAGACTGACGAGCTACAGAGGAGAAAATAATTAAGCTGACCACCTGCAGTACTGTCAAATGCAGTGGTAACAAATTGAAGGGGATAACAAGGAGAAAAATAACTTTTTTTTCCTTTTGTTCTTTTCCCTTGATAGTTCTTCTGGGCTATATATCAAACTTACAAAAATATTCTTAAATAGAAATGTCTTTAAGCATTTTATATCTATTATAAATGGCATATTATAGAATATATTCTTAAAACAGAGCGGATACAATACACTTTTGAATTGTTTTGATGCATTGTCAAAGAGTCTGCAGTGCCTCTTAACACAGCCACTTTAGAGACAGTGTTGATAAAGTATTCAGTGCATTGTACTGTCTTGCCATTCACTTTAAATATCTGCAAAACCTATTTAAATAATTGGGTACCTGTGCAATTAACAATAGCTGCTACATTATGCATGGTTCTTGGCTACTAATAGTAAGAATCGACTGCAGTGTCCAATTAGTGATTTTTAAGTTGCTGCTATTAATAGGTTTTCTTCTACATGAGTCTATAAAGCTGCAAAAGCAAAAATAGCGTGCCTGCCATCTCAAGGGAAACCCTTCCCCAAGGCAGGGAACCTTTCCTTCACGACTAGAATGAGAGTGGGCCAGAGAAACTGAGCAGACAGGATCTCACATTCCCCGTCGTGTGCCATGATAAAAAGCGGTTTCCTGGCTGCCCAGCAGGCAGTGGCATTCAGCTGCTCCAGCCAGTTGTGTTTGCAGCACAGGAACTTGCTCTGCGTGGCACGAAGAGGTCAGGATGAAGCTGACCTGTACATATGGCTCATCCTGATGGGAGGGGCTTCAATGTAGACCTCAGGGTTCTGCTGCTTAATGCGAGAAAGCATTTCACACCACACGCCCAGTGTGGCAGGAATGTGGCTCATGGCTAGTTTTGTAGCTGGTATCGTAAGGGATCTGTGGAGAGAGCTTCCTCGTACCCCACTCTTTCAGGCTCTGTTCTGTGTACCTCTACAAAACACCACTAAATCCAGCTGTACTCTGAGCAAAGTCCTGATGCAACTCTGGAAAGCATGAAGTAACAACTTCTCCATTTTAAGCCATGGTCAACAACAACTCCCACCAACCCTGAAGATGTGCCTAGACACCATGCTGGCCTGGGATTTGGCACCTGCTGGAAGCATGGCTGTTTAACATAAACAACTCAGGGGACACATGGGGATATGTGTTGGTAAATCTTCTCCAGGAATTCCTAAATTCCACCCTCACAAGACTTGCAATAGTTTTTTGCAGCCATATTAATTCCAGGCACCTGTAGAAACTGCAGACTCCTTCCAGGCATGTCCCAACAAGAGAAGCAGCTGGCGGATTCCTGTGTGGGTCTGCTTACAGAGCTGGGCTGTTCCCTAGACGTGATATAGCATGTGCCCAAGTGTGCTTTCAATTTAAAAGACATGTGGATGAGGTTCTTAGGGACGTGGTTTAGTGACAGTGTGAGGTTAACTGTTGGACTTGATGATCTCGAGAGTCTCTTCCAACCAAGACAATTCTATGATTCTGTGCTGCCAGACATATAAAGCAGAGAAGGAGAGGGAGAACACAGAGGGAGAGGAGGAACCCTGGAACAGAGACATGTCAAAGTGTTGTCTCGAACAAGGCCTTTTCAAAATGGGCATTGCACAAGCCTCTTCCACCTTGGGAAACTGGCTTATTGATGGTTTCTGAAACAGAATCTCTATCAGCAGTTTAACATCAATTCTCTTGGATCTGCCCTTGGGAAAAAGGATTCTTTTCTGCCTCTAAGAAGCTAGGTAGTATTCAGCACATATGATGATGCTAAATTTGGTATGCTGGTGATACGTGATCTTCCACTAACAGAGCTAACAGAATTTCTACTGAATCACTGTTGTCTTAAGTCAGATTTTAATTCTGTGGACAAACTCTTTTTCACAGCCAAATTTTTCTTTGAAGTCCGCTCTGTGTTACCATAGCATTCAGGAGCATAGAATCAACACATCCATTAACTTTGCATACTTACTGTAGGAAAGCAATCTCTGCCCAGGAAATGAGTGCTGGTATGCAGAATACAGAATTCCTCAAGCCTGAAATCCTCACAACCTGAATCAAAGGTTGCAGCTGCCTGTAAGCCAACAAGAATAAGAATCTCGTTTCTCAGGAACAAGACTCAGTCTAAAGCCAGTAAGTGGCAAGCTGCTAAATTCATTAGGCAGTAAGGTCGACTGCTGAGAAAGTAGCCTGGGATAATTTCTGTATTGTTACAGAAATGTTACCAGTATATTATTTCCTTTCACACACAAAACTACAACATCTGGCTCAGTTATTTCACATATTTTAAAGTACAGTGAAACATTAAGGCATATGCTAGTAAAATCCTCAGTCATACTACCCATTTTGCTTCTTTTGCTAGACATTCAGTGTAATTTGAAATGTGTTCTGTAGATCATTAGAAGTCATGTATTTTCCTCCGTGTTTCCTGTGTTGGCTGAATTTATGTTTTGGGTTTGTTTTCAGTACTGTGTTTTTACATATCAGGCTTGAAACCCTGCACAAAATGGTTGCGTAGCTTGAACACAGCTTAAGCACAAGTACATTGTGTAATGATTTTCAAGGACCTCATCTTTAATCATTTTATTTGCCATACTTCTAAACTTATATATGACTATTAACTCCTTTAAAGCAGCATTGTATTGTCCACTTGTTCCTTGATTTCTGTCTGCACTGGTGTAGGAGTGAGCTCAGGCTAGCAGATATTCTCATTGCTATCTTATTGGTCAGTTCAGTGGAAATGGTTGAGATAACTGAAATAAATTCGTTGCACAAATCTGGGCTCTTCAACTGGCCTACCAAAGCTGTCATTTGAAAGGTACCACAAGATAACAACTAACAATACTGGCAGGCATGTGATATGTGAGAAATACAACCTCCTCTGTACAACCCCTGAAGTTGTTCCTTGGAAGCCCAGTATAATGCACAGGTTAATTAATAAGGCAAACCCTGGTGTTTGCAAGAGCAGAGTCTGGGTTTGGCAGGGTGGTCAAGTTGTGCCGTTGATCTGAGTCCTTTGGAGATAAAGCACAGCAGCCCTCTGGCTGGAGTTTTCCTGTGGGATCTGTGTTGAGAGAGGGGAGTGGTGTGATGTTATTGTCCAGGAGACTGACGCTAGGGAAGAAGAGGGACATTTTCATACCCCAGAGCTGCAGAATGGAGATAGTGTTCTGGGTAGCACTGACTTCTGCTGGGACCAACAATCTGACAGCTTAGAGCTGCTGCATCTGGCGGATCCTGAATCTTGAACAGTGGTGGGGCAAACCCTTCTCTACCTATTTCTTGAAACTTGATGGTCCTGAAAAGCTGAGACACAAAATGTTGAGACACCTGACATACCTGAATTGGCTCCTGCCAAAAGGTAGGTGAGACAAGGCTAAACAAGAGATAAGACATGGCTTGCAGAGTGGACATGTATGGATCAAGCTGAGGGAAGAACGACACATGAGCAAATCCTTGGACATGGAGTCATGAAAAGCAATACAGGTGTACCCATGGAGAGATCACATTTATAGTTGAATAGAAGGGCCCCAAGCAGAAGCCTTACAGGATGGTGTCACTCACAATATGGAGTTATATTGCAAGAATCTTCTTCACTCTCAGATAAAATATACAGTAGCTCTGGTTTCAGTATATGCAGTCATCTTAACGGATGGGTGACTGTGAGTATACAAAAACAAGAAATAAAAATGTTTATTTAAATACAAAATATTATTTCAGGGAAAGGGCTGAGAGTTTATTAATGGTCCAAATATATATATAGATAGATATGCATACATACATATATTTTTCTCTAGTGCCTCTTTATAATTTGAAGCAGTACTTAGAGAGCCAAGGAAAAAGACAGGGAAGTGCCTACTGTCCCTGCAGGAATCTATTGCACTTGAAACTGCAGCACAAACACAGCAAGTGGAGGTGAGCCGTGTGATCAGAGCAAGGGCAATTGTTCTGTTCAGCGTTCCTTGATGCCAAGAATACATCTGGCAGCTGCTCCTCACCTGTGGATCAAATGTGTATACAGTACGTGCTGTACATCTGGAACATACTGAGCTTAGGCGATGCACTGACTGATGATTACTTGCCCTCACAAGTTCCTGGTGTTCAGAAAGCACTGAAGGTCTATTCTGAGTACACTGATCATCAGCTTGCCATGGAAAATAAGCCTGCACTGTATAAAATGGTCCAGATTCACAGCATGTGCTACACAAGGTGTGTGCACCTATTTGCATGCAGAACTTTCTGGGACTGAGGCACTAAAGACCGACTCTCTTCTCCTTCTACACCAATCTAGTAAAATGCCCCCAGGCTGCAACTCTAGTTTTCCTTATGCAAATTATTTTAGGAATTTTAATTTGCTTAAAATTTAACCACTTGTACAAAGCAAGCATACTTTCACACTTGTGAAAGTAATTAGGATGCAGTAGATTACAAAGCTTGGCAAGGTGGTTTGTTTAGTTGGGACTAACAGATTCTTCATGTGCTGATATGTTTTATAGGCCTCACAACTTTCGTGTGACATCAAATTACACACACAGAGTGCTATGTTAATGAAAGGGATTGGTTCATTTGAAAATATTTACTCACTATCCAGCATTCCTCTCACAAAACAGGCAAAGAGTTTAATGGAATAGAGAATTCATTGTGAAATATATAATTTTAATGGAGAATACTGAAAGACTTTAGAATGAAAAGATCAGCAGAAGACAAAAAGCAAAAGCAAACCGCATAAGAAGCAGACTGTCTGTCAGACAGCATCCAGATCGTATATGATACTTTCTTTTTAAAGCAAAACCACAAAAACAACCAACAACCCAAAAAGTCTGCAAAAAATATTTAATCATATTGAAATATTCTCGTTTATTTTTCAGAAAATAATCTATAGATTAGATGATAAATGATTACAAAACCAGGCAATGCTTCATACTGCATCCCCGCTGCTGGATAGTGATGTTGCTTAGCAACACTTGAACATAAAGCATCTTCCTGGACTTGTGCAGAGTATCAGTGCAGGTTTGAATGTGCAGCCAGAGAAAATACACACTGGGCTCATGAGCCATCTCTTAGCTCTTTCCTTGAAAACTCATTTTCTTTTTAAATAGCTGTTTTGATTTCTTGCTTTATTTAGCTACTTATCCACGCTAGACACTTCTGTATTTCATATACATGAGGAACTCTTTGACTGAACAGAACATAGGAAGTGAAGTTTTGAAGCTACAGAGGTAATAGTCTATATTTTACTACCTCTTTCTATGATAGTTGCAAATATATCCACTCAGTAATGCAAAATCTCACATTTCCGTTCTCCGCTTACGCCACCCACACTACACGTCTATTGGCTGGTTTAGTGGGATAAAAGTTTACCCTTTTAAGGTACTTATTATTAGGCATTTTATTTTCTTCCCCCCTTTTTACTTCTTCCCCTCCTCGCCTTTAGTTTTATTTGACCCTTACTATTCATGTCTAAACTCGTTCAAGGTGCTTATCTATGAGTAGAAAAGGTTCTTAGAAACTCCCTTGCTTTTAGTAACCTATTACAGCAGAAAAGGTGACCAGGAAAGTGCTTGTTGTTAGTACCTAAGTACTGGTGCTATGTTCAATTCAGTAGCTTGTGATTTACACCTCTGCAAAATGGATGTAGAAAGCTACTGTTCTGACTTTATGGCACCTTCTACCTGTTTTTGTAATTTATACTTTGCACAGTGTCTGCTGAGTGCTATCAAACCAAAAGTCACATTTTATATCCATTTTGCAGAAGTATAAATTTCAACAAAAGTTGCAGGGCAATGCTGGATTGGACATGAAGTATCTTTATGGAGGCTTATATGAAACAAAGATATCAATGCTGAAGTCTTTAAACAGATAAAACTCCTACCAAAATTATGGTTATGTAAGGACTGCAGGGTATATCTTCCGTTACCTGCGAAACATCTTGGAAGTTTTAGTGCCAGTCTCTACATTGATGACTTCCAGAGATCTACCACTCTAAACTAGACCTGTTGACTGTAATCCAAATTAAACTGAAAACTGGGCCGATTATCTGACAGAGGTCTGTTGTAGATGTCTAGCCATAAACACAGAATATCTAAACCAGAACTCTGGAATGTCTTCCTCAAACCCTTTCTAGTTCCTGCTTCCTCACTCACTATTGATAATAATAACAGTCTACTTGTCATGTGGATCCGTTACTTGAGACGTATATTGAGAGTCTTTCTTGGTCCCTTTGTCCATCTTACATCTAAGCCTTTTATTTCTGAAATACAGAGTTATTTCAACTTTTATGCCCTCCATCCTAAGCCACTTGTTCAAAATATTTATGTTCTGAATATTGCAGTGTCTCTTGAGGCCTGACAAATGCAGTCTACTTCTCTTCTCCACTCAGAAAATTATTGCACAAGTCGTCTCTTCACAGCCCTTCACTGACGGTGCCTCTCTCCATCACACATAAGATCCTTCTCTCCACGCTGACTCTTAGCTCATGTTCACTCTTGCATTGTTGACTTCCAGCTTCGTTTGACTGTCACTTAATTAATACTTCTAAGGCATGTTTCAGTTCAGGGAAGGAGCCCTAGTAGCCGTGACAAGTTTCTAAACTTGTCAGATTGGCTCATTCATATTAGGGCTACTTAACAAAGGACTAATCATGTGGTTGTTCTCTGTGTTTGCTGTCTTCAAAGCTGACACTGAAGAACAAAACAAAGCTGTTGCACTGTGTAGTGTAGATGGTAGTATGCTGCTTTCATTTTTCTTTTACTCTCAATTCAGAAACTTAATGTCAAGTGCTTCTATGTTTTGGTGATTTCTGACCTGACGACTGATTGGGGCATCTGGCATCTGAGAGGAGGTTGACACACAAGTAGAGAGCTGGGATTGTTTAGTCTTGAGAAGAGAAGGCTCTGAGAAGATCTATAAATTTATGTAAATACCTAGTGGGGGGAAGTAAAGAAAATGGAATCAGACTCTCCTCAGTGCTATCCAGTTAAAGCACAAAAGCACAAGAGCCAAAGGGGGGGAAAAAGTACAAGAAATTCCCTTTAAACAGAAAAAACAATCTTTTTTTACTGTAAGAGTGATTAACACTGGAACAGGTTGCTCAGAGAGGCTTTGGAGTCTATGTTCCTGGAGAGCAACTTGTTCTAGATGACCTGCTTTGATCATGGAGTTGGACTAGATGATTTCCAGAGGTCCTTTCTAACCTCAGTGATTCTGTGTAGTTACCAGGCTGAGAGCTCTGAGCTCCTGCTCAGAAGAGCAGCCTCCAAAGATTTTTAAAAAACAACCAACCAACCCACCAAAAATATCCAATCAAACAAAAAAAACCACCCCAAACCCCCAAAAACCCTGAGTAGAGGATGGATCTGGGAAGGACCCCTCTCTTGGGAGGCGTTTGCCCATTCTCCCTCTCTGTGAGCAGAAATGAACACAAACTATGGTTCATTGGTGGGAACATTAAGGTAGCTTCCAGAAGGAATCATGGAACAGTTGCTGTTTTGAGTTACATAGATTAAAAAACCCATATGAGACATAGGGTGCGGGAAGTCCTTTGGGGCAAGGCAGCCTCTCTGTTATCAATAGGACACTGGGATGTCTAAACTCTCAGATGAACATGGGCCTTGCGGCTGGGACCTGGGAGCAGAAGAGAGACGGCAGCCTAGTATAGGGCTGGGAGGAAAAGGTTATCAGACTCCAAGTGAAGTGCTTGTTATAGGGCCAATGAAATGCAGGTTGGGTTGAGCAGTCATGGGGCTTTGACCCTGTATACTTCTCATGGTTTCTGAGACATGCTGGCAAGGCTGTAGCTACTAATTTTAGCTAGCCAAAATTATCCTACTGAAAGAGGCAAAAATAGAGATTCGGTTTTGTAATAATCACATTTTTGAAAGACTTTTTTCAAGTGACTGCTTCTGTAGGTTGTTTTTAGAACAAAACTGCAGCCACAAATTCTCCTGCAGTGTTTTCTTTGCAGTTGCTGCTTTTATCATTTATTTCCTCAACTGTATGCATGGCATATGGCTAGTAGGCCTTTTTTCTTCTACAATATCAAACTTCATGCATATTTCTTCCCATGAACCAGTCTTTAATTTTGTTTTCTGTTTGTAGTACCTCACACAAATTCACCAAATCATGCAGAAAATCTGGATTTTTCTGAAAGCTCTCAATGTTATTACTTAAAAGATAAGGCAGAAAGTTTAGTGGTATTTTGGTCTTCAGTTTCTTTAAAAAAAACCAGTTACATGTTTTCAGCTAGACTTTGACAGCACTGAAACAGTCAGAGTTGTCTTTTCTTATATCTTAAACTCTTAAAGGGTTCTAACACCACTGAGGAGAGACTAGTATTAGAAATTCCAAGATCACACCACCTACTGCAAAGACTTCTGCTACATCTATGTGTTTGCTTATAACAGAGCTTGGTACAACTTCAATCTTAAAATTCTCTTTGCCTAGATTGAATGGGCACATAAAACCAGACTATGTTCATAGAATAGAGGCAAGTCTCTTGAAAATGTTGGCCTGAAGGTATATGGAATGCTTATTTTCTTTGCTCTCTTTGTACAAGCAACTGATTGCCACCCCAAACATACACTTTCTCAGAAGGTTGGAATTATCACACCTTGGACGTGCATTGGAGATGGATGAAAAAGAATGTGTGAAACATTCTAACAGAGAAAGAAAAGGAAATTCTTATATGGTTTTGGATTCTTCTAAGGATGTTCAAGAACTCACAATTTCATAGTTGCTAACTATATCCATTGTCATAACTACTGTCCAATCACATTATTTACATAAAGCTACAAGGCAGTAGGTGAATGGGTTTTGCAGAGACTGAGAATACTAAAACTATTCTGTTCCTCCTTGGGATGATTTTTTTTCCCCTTCCAAATAAATACTCAGATGTATCTTTTTAAACCACTAAGATGTACAAAGCAAAAGGAAGCTATGATTGCATGGAGAATTTGAGGTCTGGTTGATGGTTACTACCTCTGACACTGGATTATATTTTCTTGAACTGTAAAGTACCTCAATTATAGCAAAAATCTCAACCTTTTCAGTGCTATATAGCTTGTGTTTATTTCTGTGCCATGCTGCATGAGGTGCTGGTTCTAAGCCTAGGAAATTTGTTTTTCACAGCCTAGGGGAAAATTCTTTTAATATCTGTTTTCCTACAAAGCTTCACTGAGAAAAGATGCAGTGCGATTCAGTTTTGGAAGTTTATTTATTACAATAGAGTTGATTAATGTGTTTCAGATATGTGTATAGATTTTACTAATAAATTATTGGATAAGAAACCTGCAACCGCATTGAAAAACTTTTGAAAAGAAGAACATAATTTTTCTCATGCAACATCTTGAAACCAACTCTGCTTCAGCAATGTTGTTAGCTGGAAATCCAGGCACCTTTAGAGGGATTTTGATTCATTTGATTCAGTCCTCCTATGTGCTGAAACCTTCAACTTTATTTTCTGAATATATGTATATATATAATCTGAATTTCTGAAAAAATATATATTTTATATATATATACTTCTGAAAAAAAAATATATAAAATCACTAAAACTTCCAGTTTCTCGGAGGAAATCTTAGTTTGCACTTATAGAAACTGAGATAACAGTCATATAAAGTATTTTCTTTAGTAGGCCGATATTTTTGAGTTTCAGCAGCATTGCTCACTAAATGACACTACAAAGGTATTGTAATGTGTTTTCTGAGTATGAGGGTGAAAGTAGACTGTGGGTTAAACACTTCAAGAGAAACTGGGCTAGGCCAATGTCCATTCCACAAATGTATTTGGGAGGAGCAATTAGCACATTTGTGTACTGATTTTTGGCAAGTATAAAAAAAAAAAATGCTGCCTATCACTTCTTAGTAAAAGAAGTAAAAAGAAGAGGTAATTTTTTTTACCTCTTTTTCCTAAGAGATTTCCAAGGTTTTTTTTCCTATTTACTATGACACATACTATATTTAAAACAAACAATCCCACCAAAAACAAAATAAAAACCCAAAATCCAAGAGAGACAAGTATGTTAAAATAAATAATGTATAAAAGATTGATCACATCAACTAATGACATTTGTATTTATTAGACAATAGGCACAATTTGTTGTCAGTATGGGGAGTATTATACTGTGCCATTCAGCAAAATATGAGCCTTTCAGAATTTGTTTATTTTTTCATTCCTTTCTAGGTACTCTTTTGAGTCCTGCCAGTTTCAAAGAATAATTGTAGCAGTTTGATACAATAAGACAGACCCATGGCATGGACAAATTCCATTTATTGTGGAGTCGTGATGAATCAAATGTTACTTCTGTCTGCTGGCTTGTAAAGCAAACAAAAAAAACACCCACAAGAATCCCCCAAAATCTGAAGTTGAAAACAATCCTACAAATGCTCTCGGTCATAGGCTTTGTCTCTGTGAATAAAGACAGCTAGGCTTATAAGCATTAACAGAATAAATCTTCAGTTCATAAATCTATTTTGCCTTTTAGAGGATTTATGGCTTCAAATTCACATAGCACTACCATTTCTGATCACTTTTGAATATGCAATAAGCTAAAAAATGGCTCAGACTGGCAATTATTCAACAGACGTACACTGTATTATGCTTGAAGGAAGAATTTATGAAAACCCTCAGCAGTGGCCTATCTTTACTCCAGTTGAAGCCAGTGGGCACTTTGCCATTCATTTCAGAACATCTGGGTAAATACTATGCACTTCTAAAACTCTAATAATGATGTCTAAAAAGAATCAGAATTCTGAAGCTTCTATAACCATATGCTATCATATTAAAAAATGAGGCCATTTTAATCACAGACAGAGGACAGTAAAAATGTTAGTGAGCATCCTTGTAAATTCAGATCCAAATAATAGTTCTGCTAGAGAAATATCACCTTCAAGGTCTTCTGTGAAAATATGCTATGTAACAGAAAAGTAAAAAAATAACAACAAACCCCTCAGACTAAAATCAGGTTGCTAAAGCTGGAATGAAAGCAGAATACAGTGTTATAGTGGTCAGCAAATAAGATCAGGCAAAACACTGTTTGCAATTAAAAATTATTTATATTTATTGCAGTTTCTCTATATGCATGTTAAGAATGTTTCTCATCATCTGACCTTCAAGAATGCTGAAACAATTGTATAAGAAAAACTTCTGCTCAGTCACCTCATTACGGTTAGCTCTGACCGTTCCCTTGAGAAACACACAGTGTTCTGGGACCTTTGCCATATTTATGCTGAATAGGGTGTATAAATCACGGAGCGTGACTCTGCTGTATATTTCTTTTGCTTTTAGCAGTTCTTATAGGATACTTTGATTCATTTTTAAAAACTGAACACAAACTGGGGTGAAAAAAACCTTCTCGTATCCTTAGCAAACCTGACAATGTCTGATAAGGCAGTGGAGATTTATCGGCATTTTCTCATCAAATAGATTTTGGCTACAATCTGTTAGATACTTTAAAAGAAGAAGCAATAATGACCCCAGTCTGAAATTAGGTATTTGGGTCAGTTTTCATTTATACATCGGTGCCTGCCAGGGGGACTTTGACTGTTATCTAATCTAAGGATAAAATTGCAATTTCCAGGTTATTAAAACGTAAAAGGGTCATACTTCAGTCACTGAATAGCTATTAAAAGATTTCTGAGAGGGTACCGTATATTAGTGGTGTTGGCAACAGGAGACAGAACTGTTTAGAAGAGGAATGCTCTTTGCCCTCCTAAAATCCAGAGCTGCTGCCTTCTTTAATCTTGCCTTACGCCAGTTCAGAAGTGTTGTACTCCTATTTTTCCTTCTTAGGAATGAAACCAGTGATGGACTGATTTTTTTTTAAATTATTAAAATCCATAATTGTTTTATTAAGTTCAGAAATGTGTGTTTTCAGCTTCTGAATGATTTCTTTGAGTCTAAAGCCTACAGCAGCAAAGACAAATTTTCAAATTAATAATAGGCATCCGAGTTTATTTACTCAAGTAACTTCCTTTAAATCATATTGATATTTCCAGAGAAGGCAGTTTAATTTCTTGGCTAGTAAAATGAAATTAAATATTAAATAGAGTATGAACTCTTTTAATAGAAGTCATCAGAAACGACCTTGAAAGGCAAGGACACAATATACTATATCTATTACAGTTAATGCATTCATTTTCTTAGAACAAATATTGTGAGGCATAAGATAAGAATACTTTACGAAGATGGCCTGTGAAGTGTAGACAAGATGCACATATGATCTAGGGTTTGTTTTAGGATTTGATAACACGTGGCTTTGAGTTTTCGGCTGTAACTGACCCAGAATGTGGAAATGCTTCCTCTTTGTCAGGTGCAGGGCAGTAAACCAATCTAGAAGGTTAAAGAGGGAACCCGGATATCGCAGCTGGCCTAACCTTTTCCAGTCAAGGGATTAGCTATGACAAGGGACAGCGAGGCTGTGAAACTGCACCAACGAAAGAGAGTGGTTGCTACCCCATTAGTTTCAAGTATCTATCTACAGGAAGGCTGTGGGTGTACAGATTGTCCCAGATAAAGTCATGAGCTCGATCACAAGATTTTTGGTAGTCACATTTAGTACAGAGGTTCAGACAGGAACCTGGACATCTGAAAACTAAGAGAGAAGGTAGAAGTGTAGATGTTTGTGGGGCTCTCTAGCACAGCTTGCAATTGCAGTCAAGTTTACAGTAGAGGAATGAGGGATTTAATAGAGAGTTTGTATCTCGGATTTTGTCTGGCAGTGTTAGAGCTTGCGTGGCATAGAAAGGTTGTGATGGGTCTAAATTTCTCCAGCAGTGTGGCTACACAAGAAAATTTGTAGAAGATAAAATGTTGTGTCTTCTGTTTTTCTGCTTTCTTTCGCTCCCTTTTTATATGCTTAGGTATTGCTTTAAAGGAAGAGAGCAATAACAACAATATGAGCTACTTTAACATTTTTCTTTTCCTCCAAAGGGACAGATACTGTTTTTTCCCTATTAAAGGCACTTAAAATGGAAATATTCTCAATGAAAATTTCCACACAGTCAAAGTGAATGTTGAATGTTATTAAAATGAAATAATAATATTTTACAGCTCACAGATTTATATATTTTAAAAAGTTAAGATATTTAAAATGATACTACAGTTGAAGCTAAACCAGAAATAATTTGAAACAAGTTCCTAATGCATTTAGCTACTTAATGTGGTAACAGAATTCTTCTTTACTTCTAATTCATAACCTGGTTTGTCAATTTCTCTGTGTTTTGAGAGTTGGAAGGTGTCATATATTTTGTAGTCGTGCCTGCACTGGCTTTGATTTTAGTGGACCACTGCTGCAGTTCTTAGACTACAAGGAGTTCCTAGTGAGGGTTCTCTGTCTGTATAGTAGACATCACAGTCAGACTGTGGTCTTGGCTGAAGCCTCGAACTGTTGCGTAAAGTGGTAAAGACGTCTTTAGAAGTGTTTGGGCAAGGACTGCTTGTTGTTAGTCATAGATTCATTGAGGCCTCCAGACATCACCTAGTTCAGCCTTTTTTGACAATGCTTGTGGTGAAAAAGCTCAACCAACCAAACGAAAAGCTGTTTCCTTATTTAAGATTGGAATTTCCGAGCTTGCATCTCATGTCTGTCTCTTATCCTTCCACAATGCTCCATCCTCTTTATAATTTGCCATTAGGCAGCTGTAGACAGAGATATGGTCTCCCTTGAGCCTTCTCATTTTTCAGGATGAATAGACCCAGTTCCCTCAGCTGCTCCTCAAATGTCACATGCTCCAGGCCCCGACCAGCTTGGCTCTATCCTAGACTTGATGAACTGTGTAAGGGTTTTTTGCAAAACTGGTCTTACAAATGACATACAGAGGGGAATAATCACTTGGATTGCTCTCGGAACCCAGCATAAATTGGTCTTCTTGGCTGTGAGGACACAGTGCTGACTCATTTTCAGCTTTCTGTTTTCCAGGCTCTCCAGGTCCTTTCAGCTGAGATGCTCCACAGTCTGTACAGTTGCATGGGGTTATTCCATTTCCAGATCCAATACTTTGCCTTTATTGAGCTTCGTGAGGTTCCTGTCAGGTCCCTGAAGAGCAGCCCTGCCCTCCAGCATATTGACTGCTCCCTCTCGATTTGGTATAATCAGCAAAGTTTCTGAGAGTGCGCTTTCTCCCATCATGAGGGATTAGTCTGTGTTTCACAGCAGCTTGGCACAATAAGGTGGTCACAACTACATGCTTGTTCTGTACAAGTAACTGCATGCTGGTGGCAATAATATGCTAAAAGCTGTGACACTAAAGTATGAAAATAACTGCTTTTGTTGCCAACCTCTTTTGTATTTAAGTAAAGCATTGTAGTGTCTACCACATTGCAAGCCTTCTTCATCTTAAGGCCAAACCAGAAATAAGAAGGAATTTTGCATAGAAATATTAGAATATTATAAAAGACAGAGCTGAGAAGTAATTCTCTCCATGGATGCAGGGGAAACTTCTAAAGATTTATGCTATCATGAAGACATTGGCAGCTTTAATCCTTTCAGAACGAATTTGCTGTTCCCATATGTGTGAGCCATTGACCTTAATAATAAAACTTAACTATAATGCCCCCTCTGAGCTATCAAATATCATATCACCATAGTGGTATTTTAAAAGCACTTTCAGTTCTATGTGTTAATAAGATTCAATTGCAATGTCATTCTGCACTTAATGTATATTCCAACATCTTTAACTTTCTTTTATTCAAATGTGCCAGGTTTAATCTGCCTTCATGTGTTTGGATCCTGACCTAGCTGTGTAGGCTAGGTAATGCAGCAGTGTTCCTCAGAGGGACGACGTATATTAGCTTAAATACAGCCATATTCTAAGATGCTTGTATGGTTTCTTTTCAGCTGGGACAGAGATTGATTCAGGTGTTTGCATCCCAACTTCTGTATTAATAGCTCATGGTACAGAGTAGTAATGACAGAAATGCTGCCTCAGTCCACAACAGCAACTTTGATTTTGGTGAGAGTTCCTTAGAAGAAAGGTTCTAATTCCTTTTTAGGGGACTCCTCATGAGGTTTCCTCTCTGTAGAGGAAATATCTTATTAGACAAATATTCCAGACATCCTACAGAAGCATACCCTATTTACTTTAATGGAGATTTAGCTCTCATTTATATAGAACATATTTTTATTGAATCTTGTTAAGCTTTTGTCTCAGTGATGTTTGTTTGCAGGAGGTTCCATCTACAAGTGTGGTTTACACAAGTGCAATAGCTTGTCCTGTGGATCAAGGTGCACATTTAGGGCTTAAGAAAGCTATAAGCAATATTTCCTATTGTCATATTTCTTTTGTGCATTGCTACTTTCAGATCTCTGAGGGAGCAAAGATTAAAGCTTCACTAAATTTACCTGTATGCTCCTCATATGGGTAAATATACATATGGGTAAATATACATATGGGCAAATATACATGTTCTCTCTACCTCCTGAGAGAAATCGTCTCTTCAGCTTTCTTTCAGCTGTAGTCATTTATCATCAGCAGAGAGCTGTTGTCACTATAGAAAAAGATGGGAGAACTTTACCTAAAAATATACGTATTTTATAGCATCGGAATGCTTTGCTGCACTGTAACATCTGGCATAAGTATAAAGGGATTTCTGTTACTATTATTCTAATCAGATCCTCTTAGAAACGTAACATTAGGTACTTACATACTGGTACATCAAAGGCCTCATTTATCATTTATCAGGAAACAGAAGAGAAAATCTAATTTTTATGTAAATGTGGAAAAAATGTTAATGAAAAGTGCTTAGTGAAACTCTTGGTGTTCCTTTAGGGGTATAATGACTAGCTTGACTTTTTTTTTTATCTTACTGTTTGCAATGTATTACTTGGGAGATTCTGACAAGTATTAGGTGTTAAAATCTGATTAATGGTAGCTGGACAAACAGAATTTTTGTTCTGATATGGAATGAAAATGAGAGCTGTCACTGGGATGCGGTAAAGCAGAAGGGAATATATGGGGATTTATAAGTGTACAAAGCAGAAGAGCTGAAGAATACTAATGTATTTCAATTTGTGAGTCAGGATGAGGCAAGGACAAGAGATGTTCAGAACAGCAGTTCCTTGAATCTAAGTCACAGAAGACTCCTGTTCTGTTTCAGAGAAAACAGGAGCATGAACTTGAATCTCTAAGCAGTATGTTGGCTATTACGGTGTAAGTATTTTCTCCCTGAAATTTTGAATGGTTTCATTTTTACTTCAGAACAAAATAAATTCTTTTTTCTATCTGCTCTTTATATTAGGAGTAATTTTTTGTCTAATGGTGTTTTCAACAGTACAGTAAGGATTGCTGTGAAAGGTAGTACATCCTAATTATTTTTGTGCTCAGAAAGCATGCTCTTAGGCTCTGGTTCAAACAACTCATCAACAGACAGTGATAATCTTTAAATATGGGGAGACAGAATCTAATGCTATTCAGGCAGATGAAATGCAAACTATCACTCTACTTCTGTTTCAACATGCATGTTAAAAGTGCTTGATTTCCCAGTTGCTGCTCAAGAAAAGACATGAAGAGCTGAGTGCATGGAATGGATAATATTTTTGATAATGTAATAAAAATTCCTAAACTGCAAAAAAAGCAGACAGTGGAACCTTCCTTCACTAGACACAGCACTTAACTGCTGTGAAGAAAGCTGTCAGTAATGTTATACATGGTTCCTATGCCTGGTCCCTGATTGTTATAATTTTACATTCAAATCATTTAAGTACCACCTGCTTATGGATCCTTTTGCCTCCTTTGGCACAGAAGATGATATTCAAAGTATTCATAGTCCAACACCCTGAGTCTCAAGCTCCAAGTACCTTTCGTATGGTGGTTACTGGGAGAGCCTGGAGTAACTGGTGACATTTGCACCCAGAGTTCAGTGCAGGTCAGAATAATGACTTCTCGGGAAGCTGCCATTGCTGTCTGTCCCAGTGTAGAAAGAAAACAAAAAGATTTTACATTTCTTATAAAGCAATTAACAAAACATGAATTCTGAAAAGGTTTTAGGAATAATGTTTAAATATAAATTTTTGAAAATGTTTTCCTTTTAAAAGACATTACCAATGCTATAGTCATGGAGTAAGACATACTGACACTGATGTGTTTCGTTGTTAGTAGTCATATTGTAGTAGCAACACTCTTGCTGTTGTATATAATACCATTCAAGCCATGCCAGAATACTTGTGTGCAATATGACATGAAATATAAAAATAATGGTATCACAGAAAAATTTAATTTGAAAATATGTATCTTCTCTGAATCTTTGTAAAACAAGAGCACTTTACAAAAAACCTAATTTTATTTGTGTCATAATAACAGTTCCAAAACTGCTTTGATGATCTCTTATTTAACATCTGATTAGACCGTACCTAAATTAAATGAATAGACCAGATGTAAAAATCTTTGTTTCTAGTAAGTAGCATCTAATGGTTTTAAAGAACCTGTGATGTTTTGTGTTGTTCATTTACAAGATGTTTTCTGTTGGTCTCCATTAAAACCCCAAACTGTATTAAAGGACTTTTACATCAGACAAAATTTTGGAAAGAGCACACCTAAATTTATGTACTTTTGTTTTAGCCAAGAGAAAGAATAAGCCTTTTTTTCAGACTTTTCAGAATAAGAAGATACTGAGTGAATGTCACCTGGTACTTTCACTGAACTTTAACTGAAAGCTCCAGGTGATTGTTTCCTACTCTGTCTAAAGCAGCCTTATTTAAAACCTCTTATATACAAAGACTTGGAATGAGAGGGTCTGTTTGGAAAAACAGTATTGTAGTAAGCAGCCTGTCTTGTAGAAGGATCAGTACAAAGTTGAGCTATTGTGAAACGTGTTAAATACTTGGAAATCTTCACCTATTTACTACCTTTGTCTTTTGTCATTCTCTGAGTTCTATAGGCAGGTAATTGCATTTGAGCTGCAGGCCTATGAAGACAAAAGATCAATGACTTGAACTGAAATTCCTGTTGAAGATTTTAGCTAAGAGTTCTTAGAAGGACCATTAAGGCTGCATTCCAGTTGCCAGGCTGGTTTACTTGTACCTTGCAGCAGGTGTTTCAGTCCTCTGTGAGTCATGCATCCTATCTGGAACCTGTGGGTGATCAGACTGGGCGCCAGTCGTTGCTACCACCCTTCCTGTGGGGCTCTGTGTTTTGGCATTTAGCCCTGTGCAGAGAGACTGTGAGCAGGCACTATGCAGTTTACAAATATTAGCAATTATTTGTTGTCTATCGCTAGGCTGTTTCTCAATCTGATGGATGTGTAAAAGCCCTTGCAATAGCTTTGTAGGCTTTGACAGTCATTACTGGGGTTTCCTAACATCCACTGTACTGCAATATTACTACTGAAGAGCTACAGCTCTTAACTAATCTGAGGATAAATCGGTTTCCTTGTGCCACTTATTCCCATTGTCATCATTTTTATGCTTATTTTGGGGATTGTTACCTGTGCTGACTCTTTCTGTGGAGGAAGGGAAAGCATTGTCAGTGTAATCTGGTGGATCTGACTTGGAACAATCCAGATCATATCGGCTATCCCAATCCCTGTCACATGGGTTGGTGTCTTCTCCTCTGTGTCCTACACACTTCACCTTACTTATCCTGTATCACTTTTTTCAGGGACTGAATTGTCTTCTGGTGTATTGAATGACCTGATTTACAGCATGGCCTAGCTTTCATCAGCAGTTTTGAAGTTGCTTCTTTCTCTTTCAACTGCTCATCTAACTCCTTGGTTCAAATTTCTGAAGTACTTGGTTTTCTATGATATTCCTTATGTTTTGCCTGAACTTGTTTCATCTTAGAGACCAGACATAGGCTCCCTTCTCCAGTGGCACAATGTTCAGCATTAGACTTCTTTTCTTCCAGCTTAGCATAATGTTTAGATTTTTATTCCTTACCTATGCGCTAACTTGCCATTTCACCTCTGTCCAGAATCCCATCTCTGCTTTCAGACCCATTTTCTTTTCTTGCTCTTTTCTCTCCAAGTTCTCCTTTTACTCTATTTAATGGAATAGGTGAATTAGCTGCAACCCTCCACAAAGCTCATGACACAGAAGCTCAACTATCTGCCTCAGATTTAGTGCTCTCATGGCAGATGGCAAATGCCTCTCCTGCCTCTCTCTCAATGCACCTTAGCCCTGAAAATCTTCCTGATCCCATACAGGGTCACTTCTGAATGACCCACACCCCCAAGCTTTCCTCTGGAAGGAAAGAAGTAATTTTTTTTCTCTCTCTCTCTTTTTTTTTTTAATTCTCTCAGATGAGTGATGATTTCTGGGTTTAGGTTATGACCTTCTGTGCAGTACAGTCTGAGCAGGACTCAACAAATTACTACTAATTACTCTAAATTACAAATAGGCAATCCTGCTTTCGGTTTCTGGCTTTCAGTCAAAAAGATATCGGCTGTCTACATTGTCCATTGACCTGTTACAGCTCTTCTTTTGGATCACTGTGTATCTTCAGCCATGTGCAAAGAGACTCTGCAAGAAGGATATATGCAGCTTATGAACATTAAAAAAATGGCCAACAAACACTTAAAACAATTTTGAGAATTGAATAAACTATTAGTTTATGCATTAGTATGCTTAGCCGAAGCTAGGCACCTGCTGATGCATCCAACAAGTCTTTGCTGGCCAGGCAGGCTTCAGCCAGTTGGGGAAGTGTCAGCATTCACTGGTCCCAGGGATTACTAAACTGCTGTTTTGCACCAAATCTGTCAACATCAATGATCTGACAGTTGGCCTGACCAACTGTTAATTTGACTCCAAATTTTAATTTCTTTAAGAGGATTTTACACCTTTTCCAAGCTGATCTTTCCTGTCTCGAATCCTTGAGTGACTAATGATTCAGCCTGTACCATCTTCTTTCTGTAACTATACCTTCTCTAAGCTTTCCTCAGAGTATCTTACAGCTCACTCCCAAGCTGGCAGTGTTGTCAGCAGCCTGATCTAAGAGTACACAGCTGGGCCATGTCAGACCTGGTGCTTGGGTCCTGGGAATATGCACAGCTGAACAGAGACAGAGAGGGCTGCAGAGAGAAGGTTCCACAATGCACTGCCACAGAACTGACTGGTTTATTGATGGACAAAAATACTCAGAGGATGATATGGAAGGGCCTATGCTGAGGACCACAAATGTGACCTTCCACACTGTAAAATTCTGTTCCCAGCAACCATAATCTCTTACGTTAATCATCCTACAAGTAGATGTTAACCTCCATAGGGCCCCTATCTCCTCTTGAGTAAGTATAGATTGGCCTGGCCATGGCTACAACCTAGACAACTACTATATGAGGGAGGAGGAAGAAAATATCATTGGCAGGCATTTTTCACCACGTGTTGTTCTGAGGGAACTGATTCATGCAGAATGATGGCAAGATTCATCCTCCTAATGTGGGCTATGCTGCCTTGTAGCAAAGGAATTACAGTAGCTGTTGTATGTCATTGTATCTTGGGCAGCAGCACAGGTAGCAGTGGCGGGAGAGAAGGCAGCATAGCTTTGTAGTAGATTTTCTATACGAACTGTGGCTATGTGTCTGCCATTGCCTCTAACATGAAGGGGCACAACTGTGTGCAGCAGACCAGGCATGGACAGAGTGCAGGTGGCATGCTGAAGAGGTCTATGCTGGGTAGGCATAGAGACTGCAACACAGCTCTCATAGAGACACACTCCCAGGAGCACTCAGAGAAGAAATGGGCCATTTTCTCCACAGAGACCTCCTATCATGTGCCCCAGGAGGAATGCATGCAAGCCAGCTTTTACCACTCAGCCTGGGGAATAGGTCTTGCTCCCCACTGTAGATAACAGGGGTGGGGTACACATGCTCTGCACCATTAAGGCAATTTGCTGGATTACAAGAAAAGTGCAGGTGCAAACTGACAGGGAAGCGGTGTGGATAACTGGGAATATGAGTCAAGTGGGAAACAGGGAGAGTGCCTTGCGGGATGCTGGGAACATCTCTTGGGGTAAATCCCACTCTGGTCTCCTCAGAACTGCAGGGATTTACAACACACAAGTCCTGTGGAATTGCAGAAAATTGTAGGGTTTGTTCTTTTGCTCTAGATCAAACTCCTAACACTTCTCTGCTATAGTTATGTAGTCAACAACTTCTATTTGATTTAATTGAAAACTGTTTAAATGAGCAAATGTTTCACAACTAGTTCCTGACAAAGGTCTGAATTTGGTGTCACTGTCTGCATATATAGCACACGAGATAGTCCATACATCTTTCTTTGACTGGATTTTTGAGTTGACGCTTTAGGCAAGAATCAAATCCTGCCTGGAGCTGAGAGGCTAAGATGTTATGTTACACACCATGCAGCAAACCTGGAAGGCAGAGCCATGCCTGACTGCCTTCCCCAGCCCTGTATACTTTAGAAATGTAGGGCTGCCCACTGTGGGTTTGTTGGCCTGGCAAAACCACCTCTGGTTTTCAGCGATGCACAGTGAAACCAAGCAGGACTCTGGAGGAATCCTGCTCTTGTGTCTTTCCTAAATATTGTGTATTCTGAGTTGTTTTGTACAAAGTAGTTTTCTGGTGCTCATCCAGGTAAGTTTCGTTTTCTGTGTATTAAGACCCTCTTTTTGCTTCATTGAATATTAGGGGAAGAGAACAAGGTAGATGTGAAGATTTTGAAGACTGTGTTCTTGAAAAATCCTCTCCTATTGTTTTTCCCAAAGGAGTTTCACTAGCTCTTCTAATCATCCTCCTTGGTTGAAGCTCGTAGCATGACAGACCTACCGTCTGCTTGTTCGGTCCTTTTGTTTCCTAATGCGGGAGTAGCCTTAATCGTATGAGTTACTCAGGCACTAGAATCTGCCCAGGCTTCGTCATTTACCCATTTGAAACTGGATATAGCATTGCTTCACCAACTTCTCAGAAGAAAAATGTCACAGAGCTACAGTATCTCTCTTGCCTTTAAAAAGTGCAAAATATAGTTGATGATTCTAAAGACTTGGTAGGCATGTTAAGAGAAGATAATGTCATATTCCTGAGATGACTGGAGATTTTTGATGTTTTAGACTCCTACAGTATTTATGTTATAGATCCATTACAAAAGATTTACCCAATTTATATTTTCAAAGCATTTTGCTCCTTCTAAGAGCAATGTGACACTATAACCATTTTGGATTTTTTAATACGGTTTGTGGACATGCTGTAGGAAACTCTGTTATTTTCCTCTTGAATAGGCACAGAAGTAAAATGGAAAAGTCTGCCAAATGATAAGGTCAGAAAAATGTTGCCTCACAAAGACTTCATTGATTCTTATGAGATTGTGGCATTTCTTTGTTGGAACTTTTCAGTTCACATGGATCAAGATCAGTTCTAAAATGTATCTATCTAGGCTGTGGTAATGTCCTGCAACAGTATAGTTTAAATAAAGTGATAATTTGTGTGTTTTAATTGCAGGAGGAATTAGAAAGTTTTAGCCATGAAGTATACTACCTGTAGACTTTGAATAACATACTAAGCTGTGCTAGCTTTCTTCATACTATTTAAACAGTGCTGTTTTGCCAGTCCGCAGTGTCCTTTTGGAATGACCTTTTTAACAGAACATGTTGTATTTCTTGAAAAGTCCAATTGAATTTGAAGACTTGTCTGTGCACATTTAACATATTGTCATTTTTTTCTTAAGGAAAAGTACCTTATCTTTTGTTAATTTATGCCCTATGCTGCTAAGAGGTAGAGACATTTAATAAATCATTGTATAATATTAAGAATATACATGTCTTTATAAGTTCATATTTCAAATGAGGATTAAATCTAACTCTACAACCCTTGCTGAAAGTGACAATCTCCTAAAAAAGCAGATTCAGGAAAAATAGCAGGATTTATTATGTAGGACGGAGAAGATATCTTCCTAATTAATATTTGATAATGCTGAAGAATTAAGCTGACAAATGTGTACTTTGTACAAGAAAGTAATTGGAAGGCTGGAGTTATGCACTGGGATTAATGTGATATTATGATTTATTTTATATATTCTAAACTAGATATAAACTTTGTAATGGAAAAAAATATTTAATGTATTAGGATTAGTCAACAAGACCCTTGCTCAAGAAACTAACCCAAATAAAATCAGTGCAGTGCATTTTATGTGTGTTTGTTACTGCTTATAAAGGAGTCATGAATAAAACATGAGACACACTTTCATGACATTATAGCACGTTAGTTTTTTTCCTACACAAATTTGTGGAAGGTTACTATGGTGACAGAAGGCTCATCTGAATGATTATATCTCAGTTGCTGAGCATTCTTGTACCTGGCTTCTCCAGTATACCTTTCAGTTTCAAGCTGAAATTTTGAAGCGAAAAGAGATGTTTTAAATTTTACTGCAAGGAAATAATGACTAAACATAAGAAGTCCCTCAAACAGAAAAGCAAAAAGAGCTAAGAAAAAAAGAGAAGACAAAAAGTGGTTAAACTTTGTGCCACAACTAACTCTCTCTATAGAACCTCTTTTCTTAAAGTAAAATATAATAAAAATCAGACTTGTCAGCTAGCAATTTCAGAGTTTCAGTATGTTTTTTTTCCCCAAGCTAGTATTGCAAAAATATACAAAATAGGATCTGCTTCTGAGAAATTTGGCCTTCCTTACAGTAATTGACTCATGAGGTTTCTTCAGCAATTTTATAAGACTGTTGCTATAAAGCTGCAAGGATTCCAGCTCAAAGCAAGATGATCACAATATGCAGATACTGGCTGTTCTTGGCACAGGTGTATTACAGTAGTTGTGACTGGAATGCATCTTCATGTCAAACTCCCATGCCATTCCCTGTTTTGAAGAAAGACTTTGTCAGTTTACTGAAACTGATGCTGAAAGAAGCAAGGTCAAGTTCTCACCTTAATGCTCAAAGCCTGGTTTTCCAAGTTCTGGAAGGAAACCTGCTATGTGGGTTTTCAGACTGTTTGCCCTAGAATTTAAGTCCTCGTGAACCTTGTAAAGCCTCGCCGAGTTGGGAATCTTCACTGTCTGTAGTTCTCAAAGTTTCTAGGCTCAGTAAGCATCTAAAGCTGAAAAACAGCCTGAATTTAATATCAGTTTTCTAAAACTAAACACTATTATTGTTATAACTGCTAATTACTGTAACTATTGTTATTATTTACTATGACATAACCTCAGCACTCTTTTCCTTGCTCAGGAAATCTGCTTCTGGCTCCAAACTGAAATCTTATTTTCCCCAGAAGTCTGAAGTGGAAATTAGGATTTTCAAAAGGTTCATCAAAGGAGAAGATTCTCTCACACATGACTGTTAGTTTACTTTGTGTTCTGAACTGAAGAGTAGATACATTCATGAAATGAGTTGGCCTTGGTATTCGAAACAGGATTATACCAGCTGCTCTTATTCTACATCTATTGCAAAAGACAGGATTGCACTTTTACATGAGTGAGTTGATGGTATGCTCTAGAATGCAAATTTTTAATTAGTATATCACTACTGGTGAAGATCTAGAATGCTAATTTATAATTAGTGTATCACTACTGGTGAAGATCAGTTCTCTATGCAAAACTCTCAAGACATTATGTATATACCCTCCAGCTGTATGGTACTAAACTGTGTGGTACTCTACTGCTGTCAGAACCAGAGATAAATAGTTTAAAGCTAATCTGTGTCTGTGTGCATGAATTTCAAATGCTGCAGTGTTTCCAATATGGACAGAACCTTGCTTTGAACCAAGGTCTGAAGAACTGATGCTTCAAAAATCCCACAGATCCAGAGGTTCCCCTGGGAGACAACTATTTCTAGCTCATGTCGGCTGGAGATGTTCAAACCAGCTTGGGATATTAATGTCACTAGGTCTTTTGCTGTTAGGTTGCACACACTGCAGTATGTTCTGTTTGCTTAGAGCTTCTCCTCACCTTTCGCTTTACTTTGAGAAATAGAAATTTTGACCAGCTTGGGTCAGCACTCAGATGTAAAATAACTGCCAGAAACGGATCCATCTTCCCTGTGGAGTGGAACAAGGAAAGGATTAATAAATGAATTACAGCTTCTGCATTTGCTCAGAGCAGTATCTGTTTAGCTGGATCCCATGTCTAGGTGTCTTGGAGTAGTGTGAGGTGTAAAGGAATAGGGAGGAAGGTAGATGCTACCTTCATGTTATCCTGAACAGTTGAAACTGGATTAGATCTCTGGTATATTGTCCTCTCAAAACTGCTGAATCAGCTGCTCATGAAAATGGTGCCAAACCTTCTTCAGTCTATGAAGTGGTTTAGCTTAACAAGTTTGAATTGAAGAGTTTTGCTAGTTTTGCACTGTGTCTTTGTAATGGAGATATTTTTAACTGGGATTTTATTTAAAAGGAAGTAAATGTTGTTTCATTTTGAATGAAATAAATTAGCACCTATGTGAGCAGATCTGATGTGGGAAGGTAGCAACCATATGGAGGTATGCAACTAACCTCTTGTATCACACAGCTATTTTGGGAGGGCACATCTGTCAACACCTTCAGAACTGTCCTCATGTTTTGCAGTCACAGTCTAGGCTAGAGCCACTAATCTCTTTATATTTTGTGGAATTACTAATGAATTCAGTCAAGTTGCATGACTAGGTGCCCTATGTCTGTACCTCAGATATCTTCTAAGGTCTCAAATGCCACACTTTCCAAAACCTTAGGCGAGTCTAATCAGCGTAGTTGAATGAACCTCCAGCCTGAAATTTAGCTAAGTCTTAATTTTAGAGATGCCTTCCCAAGAATAAAGCATCTTGGCTGATATGTCTTTCCACATGACTCACAAAGCTAAATATGCTTTTTATAATCACAGTGCTGAAAAACTGTGAAAAGCTGAGTGCTTAAAACTGTATATTCAGCAGAGTACCACAGACTAGGAATCTCAGAGCACTGGCGGTAAAATAATTTTGGTGACTAAGGGAGAAAAGCAGGAGATGGAAGAAGTGATTTGTCTGAGCTATTCCAGATTTTTATGAACTAACATATTTCTATCAGAAGAAAAGCACAAACAGAAATATTGCTTTTGCAAGGAAAGAGCAAAAAAATCATGTCAAAAATTAATCTGGCAGAGTTGCCTGTTGCTGAATGATGTTCGTGGCATAGCATCACAGTCTCCCCAGGAGGCCAAGGGAGGTGGTTGGTCCCCTCTATTCAGCACTGGCTGTAACCTGTCTGGAGTGCTGGGACATGTTCTGGACTCTCTAGTACACAAGAAACATGGACATATTGGAGTGAGTCCAGTGAAGGGCCACTAGGATGAACAAGAGACTGGAGTATGTGTGGTATGAGGAAAGGCTGTGATATGTAAAAATATGTTTCCATAACTAGAGTCAAAACCTTTTTTTCTCTGTAGTTGTACAGTAAGATTATTATTTTGAATATGCCTCCCTATTGCATATTCTGAACTTCTCTGCATTTTCTGATCATGGCCCTAAGATGCATTTTGTCATGTGTGAATGATCAACTGGGAGACTAGGGTAGGAGAATAAGGTTTGCAGTATCGTTTCAAGAGACTTGCTTCCCTATAATTTCACCATGGCAGAAGTGACCCTTGTCATGTACTCTTTGATGTCAATTAGGGCTGGGAGAGGGCTGTGGTGGCTTGTTAACAAATTGTTTTCTAGATTTTTCTAGTGAAAATTT